>NC_064848.1:61645989-61870989 GCF_024139225.1 Suncus etruscus
ATTGAGGAACCTTATATATGCAGGGCAAGAGTTCTACTTGTTGGGCTGGAGTGACAGTACAGTGGGTAGGGCACTTGCTTTGCACTTAGCCAACCCAGGTTCCATCCCATATAGTTCCCCCAAGTACTGCCAGGAGTGATGATCCCTGAATACAGAGTCAGAAGTGATCCCTGAAAACTGCCAGATGTGATCCCCAAAAACAGAAATAATTCTACTGCTGAGATATATATCCCTTGGCCCAAATCCGGTGATTTGTAATCTTATTCACAGACTTATATAGCTACCCTAAAAAAGAACCTCCGGGCAGGAGAGATAGCATGAAGGTAAGGTGTTTGCCTTTTAATGAGAAGGTCGGTGTTTCGAATCCTGCATCCCATATGGTCCCCAGAGCCTGCCAGGAGTGATTTCTGAGCATAGAGCCAGGAGTGGCTCCTGAGCACTGCCGGGTGTGATCCAAAAACAAACAAAAAAAAGAACCTCCATATTCATTTTGTCACTCCCCATCCCCTCAACCTCCTAATTCCAGGCAATCACTAATCTATTTTCAATTTCTATGACTTTGCCTGTTCTGACATTTCATGTAAATGGAGTCATTCAGTATTCTGCAAAGACATCTTTCATGACTGGCTGTTAGCATTTTTAGTTTCTTCATCATGTGGCATGTATCAGCTCTTCATTCCTTTTGTTACATTTTATTCGCTAATGTTCCATTATATATACATTACCACAGTTATGTTTCTTCATTCATCACTAGACAGATATTTGGGTTGTTCCCACTTGCTGTGAGTGATGCTGCTATAAACATTTATATACAAGTTTTGGTATGAATGTATGTTTTCATTTCTCTTGGGTAGTACCTAGGAATATTGCTGGATCACGTGGCAATTTTGTGTTTAAATTAACATTCTAAGAAAATGCAACACTTTTTCCAAAGTGATTGTATATGTTTCAGTGCTTTTAGCAATGTTTTGAAGGTTCCAATTTCTTCTAACCCCCACTCACATTTGCTAACCCCCACTCACATTTGATCTTGTCTTTTGTCTTAGCTATCATAGTTGGCTTTTTTCATCATAGTTGTCATTTTTATTATTTGTAATGACTAATGGGACTGCTTATTGTTCTTTTTTTTTTTTTTTTTTTTTTTTTTTTTGGTTTTTGGGCCACACCCGGTAACGCTCAGGGGTTACTCCTGGCTATGCGCTCAGAAGTTGCTCCTGGCTTGGGGGACCATATGGGACACCGGGGGATCGAACCGCGTTCCGTCCAAGGCTAGCGAAGGCAAGGCAGGCACCTTACCTTTAGCGCCACCGCCCGGCCCCTGCTTATTGTTCTTTTGTTTGACTTCTTTGGAGAAATGCCTTTTCAGGTTTTACTCAGTTTTGTATTCAATTACATATCTTATTTCACTTAAACATCTCATCAGATATATGTCTTACAGATATATGTCTTGTTTTCTTTCATCCCACCCCCCCTCTCTTATTGAGGGTGAAATGGGAGCTCCTCAGGTGCATCAGGAGCATCTCCCAGTGATTCTAAGTTAATCAGTTCAGGAGTTCAGTGTTTGAGAACTCTCCAAAGCTGTACTGCTTAGGAGACCATGTGATGCTGTACTAACTCTATGTCCCTTCATTTTCTCTTTGGCAAAGAGGAGTCATTCCTGGCTGTGCTCGGGGGACCATATGGGATGCCAGAGATCGAACCTGGTCTGCATGTGCAAGGCAAACACCCTACCCTCTGTTCTATCACTTTGACCCCATCCCTTTATTTTCTTAATGGTAAGCTGGGAAACATGAGGTTTTAGTTTTTTTCTTTATTGTTAGTAATTTTTTTAATCTTTATTTAAACACTATGATTACAAGCATGACTATAGTTGGGTTTTAGTCACAAAAAAGAACACCCCCTTTCACTAGTGCAACATTCCCAAAACCATTGCATCCCATCTCCCTACACCCACTTACCTTGCCTGTATTTGAGACAAGCATTCTACTTCTCTCACTCATTTTCATGGTACTTGTTGATGTTCTAACTGCACTCGCCCTCCTTGAGGTGAGCTTCATATCATGAGCTGGTCCTTCTGGCCCTCATCTCTGGGCATTATTACATTAATGTCTTTTATTGTTCTTAAAACCCATAGATAAGTGAGACTACTCTGTGTATTTCACTCAGCATAATAGTTTCCATGTACATCCATGTATAGGAAAATTTCATGACTTCATCTCTCCTGACGGCTGCATAATATTCCATTGTGTATATGTACCAGAGTTTCTTTAGCCATTCATCTGTTGAAGGTCATCTTGGTTGTTTCCAGAGTCTGGCTATTGTAAATAGTGCTGCGATGAATATGTGTGAGGAAGGGATTTTTGTATTTCATTTTTGTGTTCCTAGGGGTATACACCTACGAGTGGTGTAGCTGGATTATATGGGAGCTCAATTTCCAGTTTTTTGAGGAATCTCCATATTGTTTTCCATAAGGGCTGAACTAGATGGCATTTCCACCAGCAGTAATGAGAGTTCCTTTCTCCCCACATCCTCACCAGCACTTTTTATTCTTTTTGTTTTGTTTTGTTTTGTTTTTAGGCCACACCCAGCGGTGCTCAGGGGTTACTCCTGGCTGTCTGCTCAGAAATAGCTCCTGGCAGGCACGGGGGACAACATGGGACACTGGATTTGAACTAACCAACTTTGGTTCTGGATCGGCTGCTTGCAAGGCAAACGCCGCTGTGCTATCTCTCTGGGCCCCACTTTTTATTCTTGATCTTGGTGATATGTGACAGTCTCTGTGTGATATGGTACCTGATTGTTGTTATGATTTGCATCTCCCTGATATTAGTGATGTGGAGCATTTTTTCATGTGCCTTTTGGCCATTTGTATTTCTTCTTTGAGAAATTGTCTGTTTATTTCTTCTCCCCATTTTTTGATGGGGTCAGATGTGTTTTTCTTGTTAAATTCTGTCAGTAACTTGTATATCTTAGATATTAGCCCCTTTTCTGATGGGTTTTGGGTGAATAGTTTTTCCCAATCTGTGAGTGGCTTTTGTATCCTAAGCACTATTTTTTTTTTGAGGTGCAGAAGCTTCTTATCTTAATATAGTCCCATCTGTTTATCTGTATTTCCAGTGCTGTTTCTGCCTTGAAGATGCCTTTAGTCTCAATGTCATGGAGTGTTTTACCTATGTGTTGTTCAATATACCTTATGGTTGGGTCTGATGTTCAGGTCTTTAATCCATTTGGATTTGACCTTTGTGCATGGTGTTAGATGGAGGTCTGAGTTCACTTTTTTGCAAGCAGCTGATCAGTTGCTGCAGTACCATTTATTGAAGAGGCTTTCCTTGCTCCATTTTGTATTTCTTTCCTCTTTATCAAAGATCAATTGATTGTGGGGCACATTTGCTGAATACACAAGACTATTCCACTGATCTGAGGGTCTGTCTTTATCCAGTACCAAGCTGTTTTAATGACTATAGCTTTGTAATACAATTTAAAGTTTGGGAAAGTGATGCCTCCCATACTGAATGTCATGGGTATCTTTAGAGGGATCACATTAAATCTGTACAATGCTTTGGGGAGTATTGCCATTTTAATGATGTTAATCCTGCCAATCCATGAGTAGGGTATGTGTCTTCATTTTCTTGTGTCCTCTTTTATTTCTTGAAGCAGGGTTTTGTAGTTTTCTTTTTTTTTGTTTGTTTTTTGGGGCCATACCCATTTGTTACTCAGCGGTTACTCCTGGCTAAGCGCTCAGAAATCACCCCTGGCTTGGGGGGACCATATGGGATCAAACCTGGGGATCAAACCATGGTCCTTCCTCGGCTAGCGCTTGCAAGGCAGACACCTTACCTCTAGCACCACCTCTCTGGCCCCTTGTAGTTTTCTTTGTATAGATCCTTCACATCTTTAGTTAAGTTGACTCCAAGATATTTGAGTTTGTGTGATACTAATGTGAGTGAGTGGGTTTTTTCCCTTAATGTCCATTTCTTCTCGATCATTATTGATGTATAAGAAGGCCATTGATTTTTGTGTGTTAATTTTGTAGCCTGCCACTTTGCCATATGAATCTATTGTTTCTAGAAGCTTTTAGTAGTCTTTAGGGTTTTCTAAGTATAATATCATGTCATCTGCAAACAGTGAGATCTTGACTTCTTCCTTTCCTCTCTTGATGCCTTTGATATCTTTTTCTTGCCTAATCACTATGGCAAGAACTTCCAGCACTTTGTTGAATAGGAGTGGTGACAGAGGGCAGCCTTGTCTTGTGCCAGATTTTAGAGGAAATGCTTTTAGTTTATCTCCATTGAGAATAATATTTGCCATTGGTTTGTGGTAAATGGCCTTGACTATATTGAGAAAAGTTCCTTCCATTTCCATCTATTTTTTCTCTCTCCCTATTTCCATCTTGATGAGAATGGGTGTTGGACCTTATCAAATGCTTTTTCTGCATCTATTGATACAACCATATGTTTTTATTTTCTTTTTGTTGATATGGTGAATTCTGTTGACTGATTTATGCATGTTAAACCATCCTTGCATTCCTGGAATGAATTCTACCTGGTTGTAGTGTATGACCGTCTTGAGGAGGCATTGGATCTTTTTTGCCAGAATTTTGTTGAGGATCTTTGCATCTGTGTTCATCAGGGATGTTGGTCTGTAGTTTTCTTTTCTTGCAACATCTCTGCCTGGTTTTGGTATCAGGGTAATGTTAGCTTCATAAAAACTATTTGAGAGTGTTCCTGATTTTTCAATTTCATGAAAGAGCTTGAAAAAGATTGGGAATAGTTCCTCAAGAAAATTTTGAAAGAATTTATTAGTTAATTCATCTGGGCCTGGGCTTTTGTTTTTAGGAAGATTTTTGATTACTCTTTTTATTTCCTCAGTAGTGATGGGTCTGTTTAGATATGCTATATCATCCTGGTTTAACTGTGGAAGATTGTAGAAATCCAAGAATTTATCCATTTTCTTCCAGGTTCTACTAGTTCACTTTCTTTCATTTCTCTTTTCAGAGCTAGTATATTCTTGTTGGGTTTCAGCCTGGTTGACCTATCAAGGGGTGACAGGGCAGTGTTGAAATCTCCCACTATTATTGTACTGATATTGATGTCTTTCAAGTTTGTCAACAATTGTATTAAATATTTTGCTGATACCTCTTGGGTGTATGTATGTTTAGAAGAGTGATTTCTTTCTGTTGTACATATCCTTTGATTAGTAAGAAAGGACCATCTTTATTCCTTACAATTTTTCTACGTCTAAAGTTTGTGTCATCTGATATTAATATGGCCATTCCAGCTTTTTTTTTTTTTTTTTTTTTTTTTTTTTTTGGTTTTTGGGCCACACCCGTTTGATGCTCAGGGGTTACTCCTGGCTATGTGCTCAGAAATCGCCCCTGGCTTGGGGGAACCATATGGGACGCCGGGGGATCGAACCGCGGTCCTTCCTTGGCTAGCGCTTGCAAGGCAGACACCTTACCTCCAGCGCCACCTACCCGGCCCCATTCCAGCTTTTTTAAGGAAGTTGTTTGCTTGGATGATTTTCCTTCAGCCTTTGATTTTGAATCTGTTTGTTCTGACTATTTAGATGTGTTTCTTGTTGGCAACAGAATATTGGCTTCAACTTTTTGATCCATTTTGCCACCCTGTGTTTCTTAACTAGTACATTTAGTTCATTGACATTGAGAGAGAATTGTCATGGGATTTAGTGTCATCTTTGTGTAGAAATTTGTTGGGTCTATTAGTCAGTCTTGTCTTTAAGTAGACATTTCAGTTTTTCTTTTAAGGCTGGTTTTGAGTCTGTAAAGTTTCTGAGCTGCTGTTTATCCATGAAGCTATGTGTATTTCCTTCAGACCTGAAAGTGAGTCTGGCTGGGTGCAGTTTCTAGGCGAAGTATTCATTTCATTGAATTTTGACACTATATCCCACCACGGCCTTCTGGCCTTGAGGGTTTCTCCTGACATGTCTGCTGTAAATCTTAAGGATACTTCTTTGAATGCAATTTTCCTTTTTGATCTTGCTGCTTTCAGTATTCTATCCCTATCTGTTGGATTTGTCATTGTGACTAGGATGTGTCTTGGGGTGCTTTTCTTCAGATCTCTAATCCAGGATAACAAATATTTACTCAGCTATTTTCATCAATTTCCATCTTATAGCTCAATTTTACCTCTATTTTTTCTTTTTTCTATATCTCGTCATTGTCCCCATCAACACATAAAGGTTAAGTAATCCAACAAAGGAACCTTTTTGTTAGGAAGGAAAGGAGGAAGAAAGATGGTGCATACATGCTTTTTAATTTTAGTGTAAGCCTCACAAATAATTTTATTTTTGGACCGTGTCTCTTCATATGTATTAGTCATTAGAATTATTTTTGTTTTGTGTTTGTTTAGGGGCCACACCAGGGCTTATTCTTGTACTCAGGGATCTCTCCTGGTGGTTCTCAAGGGAACCCATAGGGTGCCAAGCAAAAACTTTATCTACTATATTATTGGTTTGGCACCAGAATTTTCTCTTTTATGTACTGCCTGTTCATGTCCTTGAGCATCTTACTGTCCTCTACATGAATATCTGGATCTTGTGATTTAATGACTTTGTTTTTAATTGGTATTAAATGTCCAGCTTAATTATAGTGAGTTACAGTGAATTTGTAATGGTGGATTTGGATTCAGAGTGAGTAGAAGGAAGAAAAGTGAATTCGGAAAAGTTGATGGAGGATCTGAATAAGCAAAGATTTTAGGACAGAACTTGGAGGGCAGAACTTAGTTTGGCCTTTCTGCCTTGGTCTGTCCAGTAGATAAGATGCTTAGAATGGAGCATCCTCAGGTATGTTCTTGAGGCCAGGAGACCTTGAACAAAAGAGAACTTTCTGGGGGCCGGGTGGTGGCGCTAAAGGTAAGGTGCGCCTGCCTTGCCTGCGCTAGCCTTGGACGGACCGCGGTTCGATCCCCCGGTGCCCCATATGGTCCCCCAAGCCAGGAGCAACTTCTGAGCGCATAGCCAGGAGTAACCCCTGAGCGTTACCGGGTGTGGCCCAAAAAAACCAAAAAAAAAAAAAAAAAAAGAGAACTTTCTATTGTCCATCAGAATAACTGGAGAGATAAGACTCTCTAGAGGGCCACACCTTCTTCCCATCCTCAATCCCCCAGTGAAAGGTCTAACTTATAACTACACAGAACTGGGCACATCAGACAATCTATATTCTGAGCTACAATATTATACTCCTGTCAGGCTTTATGTGATGGCTGTGCTAGAGTAATACCCATAAAGATAAAATGGGCTCCTATGGGTTGGAAAGAAAGTACAGTGAATAAGACACTTGCCTTGTATGCATAAAAGCAAAAATATTTGGTCTCATCTCATTTGGTCTCAAAATACCACCAGGAACGATTCCTGAATGCAAAGCCAGGAGTAAACCCTGAGTATCACTAGGTATGGCCCTAAAACAAAACAAAACATACTCCTATTGAGAAGGGAGACATTGATCTCAGCCATATTTCCATTTACTAGTATCCAATTGTGTCTGCACTCATGAAGCACCAATGTAGTGTGGGGAGAGGAGGGACCTTTGCCCACAACATCAGAGAGGGCAAGGATTAATTTTGGGCCTCTGAGGAGAAAAACAGTCCAAGGTAACAGTCACATGGTCAGCATACAAATAGTTTGTCTGCTGTTTGTTATTTTGGGGGTCACACCAGGTAGTGCTTTGGGTTTGTGAAGTCTCTCCTGGTGATGCCTGGGGACCATATAGTGCTGGGTCATCGGGCCTCCTGCATGAAAAGCATGAACTCAACCTGTTAGGCTCTCTCTCTAGCCTGGTAATAGTATATTTTTAAGTATAATTCTTGCCTAAAGTATGGCTTATTTCTGTGAGTACCATATGTATTATTTGTGATTTCCCCTATCCTCTATGAACTTGTGTGCTATGGTTGTATCTGAAGCATGTCTGTAACTTCTCAGTGCCTGTTACCCTTTTCTATTATCTTAGGAAGTTTTGTCTTCATTATCACTCATCATTTTTCATTTGTATGTAGAACTAGTCAGTGTGTACTGTTAAAGAGCTGTCTCTAGTTGTGTACTGGATAGTACAGTAGGTAGGGCACTTGCTTTGCCATCCTGGGTTCAATTCCCAGCCCAAGCCCTACCAGGAATGATCCCTGATGACAGAGTCAGGAGTAAGCCCTGAACCTCACTGCTGGGTATGGCTCCCCCCCCCCCAAAAAAAAAAAAAAAAAAAAAAAACAAGAAAAGAATGATCTATAAAGTTAAATGCTGTTCCTAAGGTTTTTCTGACTTTTATTAGTGGCATTAAAAGAGGCTTCCTAGGTCCGGAGAGATAGCACAGCGGTGTTTGCCTTGCAAGCAGCTGATCCAGAACCAAAGGTGGTTGGTTCGAATCCCGGTGTCCCATATGGTCCCCCGTGCCTGCCAGGAGCTATTTCTGAGCAGACAGTCAGGAGTAACCCCTGAGCACCGCCAGGTGTGGCTCAAAAAAAAAAAAAAAAAAAAAAAAGAGGCCGGAAAGATAGCACAGTGGTAGGGCGTTTGCCTTGTACAGAGAAGGACAGTGGTTCAAATCCCGGAATCCCATATGGTCCCCCGAGCCTTCCAGGAGCGATTTCTGAGTGTAGAGCCAGGGGTAACTCCTGAGTGCTGCCGGGTGTGACCCAAAGAAATAAAAAAACCAACAACAACAACAAAAAACAAACAAACAAATAAAGAGGCTTTTCTTGCACACATCTGACCAAATTCAATCTGTGGCAAATCATATGGTCTCTAGAGTGCTGCAGGAGTAATTCCTGAGTGCAGGGCCAGTAGTAAGCCCTGAGCATTACTGGGCATAGCACTAAATAAATAAATAAGGCTAATCTTTGGGACAGGAATTTGTTTAAAGGACTGTAGCACACACTTTGGCACCACATGGTCCCTCGAACACTACTAGGTACTGAGCTGAAAGCAGGGCTTGGATGGATGGATGGATGGATGGATGGATGGATGGATGGATGGATGGATGGATGGGTGGATGGGTGGGTGGGTGGGTGGGTGGGTGGGTGGATAGACAAATGGACGGATGGATGGACAGTTGGATGGGTGGGTGGATGGATGGATGGATTACAGATAGACAGTTATAGGTATGGGCTGGAATGATAATATAGTAGGTAGGGCCTTTGCCTTATACTTGACTGACCCAGATTCAATCCCTAACATTTCTCAGGGCCTGATAGGAGTGATCCCTGAATGTAGAGCCAGTAATATACTTTGAACATCACCAAGTATAGCCCTAGAACCAAATAAATACATACATACATTTTAAAAAGCTAGTCAGGACCTGGTCCAGTGAACTAACGTGAAGGGGAACTGGACATGTGCAATGCAGATAGCATGGTGGGCCTGTCAGGTAGTATCACCACCACCTTTATTCCAATATTTACTTCTCCTTCTATAGTTTCCATTGGAAAATGACTTGGGGAAGGGTCTACCCCTGCCTTTTAGGGAGGTGACCTTAGGTTCCCTTTCTTTCCCTCTCTCTCCAGGTACCAAGCTCTCCTGATGAAATGTGTTCTGCCCCACTGGGCTCTGGGGGCAGTGTCTGGTGCTGTTGATGCCCTTGTTCGAACTTTCCAGAATGGATAGTCCCCCCAAGCTGACTGGAGAAACCCTCATCGTCCACCACATCCCCCTGGTGCACTGTCAGGTTCCAGACCGGCAGTGCTGTGGTGGGGTAAGTGGTGCAAGTGGGGGCACAAGACCCCATGCTTTCTGTCCACCCGAGCTGGGCATCGCCCAAACTGATCAGGACCTGAGCCAGGCTGACTCCCTGCTCTACAGCAGCCTTCACACAGCTCCAGGTGGATCCGCACACTCTGCAGACAGCGCCAAGAGCAGGGCTCGGGATGGAAGAGGCACCGGGGGTCCCAGACGGCACAATCCCTTCTTGCTGCAGGACAGTGTGACAGAGCCAGGCCTTGAGGAACTGTATGATGACAGCATGGCTGATGGTGACGCTCAGCAGTCCTTTCACCTGCATGAGACTGGCCAGCCCCCCTTCCATCTTTCCTCTTTCCAGTTGCCACCATCTGGCTCCAGAGTGGGAAAGCCCTGGGGGGCAACGCACAGTCGGGCAGGTATAGTGGAAGGCCAGGAGCAGGAGCCAGTGGCCACTTTGAATGCCCAACGATTCGGTACTAACCACTGCTGCCCGCCAGAGATGGATGCAGAGACCATGGAGTTGGATGAATGTGGAGGACCTGGTGGAAGTGGCAGTGGCGGTGGAACCAGTGACACCTCTGGCTTTTTTGAGCAGGAATGGAAGCTCAGTTCCGATGAATCCCCAAGAAACCCCAGATACTCGGGCTCAGGGCCCCAGCACTGCCGCTGCAGTAGCACATCCAGTCAATCAGAAGCAGCTGACCAGTCCATGGGCTATGTGAGTGACTCCTCCTGCAACAGCTCCGATGGGGTGCTGGTCACCTTCAGCACCCTCTACAATAAGATGCACAGCAGCTCCCGGGCCAATCTCAACTCTGCCCCCCAGTCCTGCAGTGACTCCTCCTTCTGCAGCCACTCTGACCCTGGCGCCTTCTACCTTGACCTGCAGCCCTCCCCAGCAGAGTCGAAGATGTCTTGTGAGTCCCACCACCCTGACAGTGGAGGAAGGGAAGGCAGCTACGGCTGTCCTCATGCCTCATCTCCTGAGCTCGATGCCAACTGTAACTCCTACCGCCCACACTGTGAGCCTTGCCCAGCTGTGGCTGACCTCACCGCCTGTTTCCAGAGCCAGGCCCGTCTGGTTGTGGCCACACAAAATTACTATAAACTTGTCACTTGTGACCTGTCCTCCCAATCTTCCCCAAGTCCAGCAGGCTCTTCCATCACCAGCTGCTCTGAGGAACACACCAAGATTAGTCCACCATCCGGCCCTGGCCCAGTCCCAACCCCGGACCCTAGCCAGCCCTCTGAGTATTACCTATTCCAGAAGCCAGAAGCCCCGCAAGAGCAACAGGAAGCAATGGGATCCATGGCCGAAACAGCAGCTCCTGTGAGCCCAACAATAATTGAGGGACAAGTATACACCAATACGTCACCCCCTAACCTTAGCACCGGGCGGCAGCGCTCGCGAAGCTATGATCGTAGCCTTGAACGCAGTTCTCCAGTTCGCCTGGGCTCACTGGAACGCATGTTGAGTTGCCCTGTGCGCCTAAGTGAGGGCCCTGCCACCCTGTCAGGGCCTGGCTCCCCACCCAGGCGAGTCACCTCCTTTGCTGAACTTGCAAAGGGTCGGAAGAAAGCTGCAGGATCTGGTTCCCCGCCACTTCGAGTGAGCATCGGGGACTCCTCCCAGGAGTTCTCACCTATCCAGGAAACCCGCCACGATAAAGTGGCCCCGCTGGATGAGGGCCCTCATTGTAGCCATAGTCTGCCCCCCATGCCCTTGGGGCCAAGCATGGACCTAGTCAGCCAAGACCCTTGGGCCATCCAGGTATGTCAGGGACCCCAGTCCAATGACTTTTCATCTGATGGCATCAGAGCTACTGAACAAGATCCCCTGGGCCCACTGTTGGATCCAGAGCCTGTTCGACCAGGATGCCCAGCCAACAGCCATACTCAGAGGGATGCACGAGCTAGAGCTGACGGTAAGGAACCAGAGGCTAGAGAATGCCAGGAAGTGTACATGGGATTTCTTTGGAAATTCTGCCAACCACCCATCTAGAACACCAGAGTCTCAGCCTAGATCCGTCATCCTTGTAGTTCAGGGAATGCCCTACAGTGAATGGAAGAACAGAGGGGAAATAAAAAGATGCTAAGGAGCTAAAATAAGCACAATTTAGAGATTTATATATTAAAAAGGAAGTTTTCAGAAGAGTGATTCTAAGCCTGGGTGACCTTGGCTAAGGAATGTACTCACAGACTGAGTTTTACTGGGAAAGGGGCTCAGGTGAGTTCAGTTTTGAACATTGAGAAATTTGATAATTATCTTACAAAGGCTCTGTGTTATGTGGTGCAGGTGATAGATGAGAGGAACAAGTTCTGCCTTTGAGGAATTCCCACTCAAGAGAGGGACCAGAGGGGCCCGGAGAGATAGCACAGTGGTGTTTGCCTTGCAAGCAGCCGATACAGGACCAAAGGTGGTTGGTTCGAATCCCGGTGTCCCATATGTTCCCCCGTGCCTGCCAGGAGCTATTTCTGAGCAGACAGCCAGGAGTAACCCCTGAGCAATGCTGGGTGTGGCCCAAAAAAAAAAAAAAAAAAGAGAGAGAGAGGGACCAGAGGGAAAGATATTATTAAAATGAAGAGATGGTCATGTATTGCACTCCATGATAAGCGTGCTGTGAGAGAAGAGAACTACAAACATG
Source organism: Suncus etruscus (assembly GCF_024139225.1). Lineage (NCBI taxonomy): Eukaryota > Metazoa > Chordata > Mammalia > Eulipotyphla > Soricidae > Suncus > Suncus etruscus. The sequence continues at coordinate 61,658,319 of NC_064848.1, forward strand.
GTTATGTTCAAGCACAGTCTGAAAGATAATTAGGACTGGGATTTTATAAGAATAGAATAGGCACATAGAATAGTCTATATGAAGACATAGAATTTTATGCTTTCCAGAAACTGCATGCAAATAATTTGGGGTGTCTTGGTGGGATGTGAACGGAACCATCTAAGGATTTTAATCTGGGAAGTGGATTTTCCTTTAGAACAACTTGAGGCATGTTTTGATTCTCATTTTAGAAAGATCACTGGTTTGGATAGGAAAGTGGATTCGAAGAAATGCCTCCTGGCAGGTGAGAAGACCCTCAGATGGGCAAGTGATTGAAATAAAGGGGATAATGAAAGTTAGGAGTGTATGAGAATGGGAATTGGGAATGTGTATGGAGATATCAAAGAAGAGGGACAGAACTCTCAGATATGATTTAAGAGCTGAGTGGAGCAACTCTCCAAGGAGATAGTGAAGAATTTCCAAAGAAAATGCCAGGAAAGTAAAAAAAAAAAAAAATGCCAGGAAAGTCAGGTGAGAATAGTCATAGGACAAAGAGAACATTCCAGAAAAGAGTTTGGGGTCAGGGCTTGAGAAATAGCATGGAGGTAAGGTGTTTGCCTTTCATGCAGAAGGACAGTGGTTCAAATCCTGGCATCCCATATGGTCCCCCATGCCTGCCAGGGCCGATTTCTAGCATAGAGCCAGGAGTAACCCCTGAGCGCTGCTGGGTGTGACCCAAAAACCTAAAAAAAAAAAAAAAAAGAAAGAAAGAAAGAAAAAGAAAGACTTTGGGGTCAACCAAATGAGTTCTGAAGAGAAGTCACCAATATTACAGCTAAAGACTCCTTTAGTTTTGTTTATTGGTCTATTTTGTTTTGGTAGTGCAAGGGAAAGGGGGGGGGGTCATCCTCAGATGTGTTTAGGGCTTACTCATGGGTCTGTGTTCAGGAATCACTACTGGCAGGGCTTGGGGAAACCATATGCAGAATTGGGTATCAAACCCAAGTTGAATATGTGCAAGGCAAATTTTACCATCTTTCCAGCCCAGATTAACAAATCTCTAAAGCAACACTTGGGGTAGCAAATATAGAAACTAAATCTGAAAAGAAAAGAAAGTAGAGCCTTTTGACAGTTTCTGAAATAAACTGGTTTCAAAAAACCCCAATGGGGCCCAAAGTGATAGCTCAAAGGGCTAGTTCACATGCTTTGCACACAGAATGCCTAGGTTGGGTCTCCAGCTCTCAAAGTACCTAAGCACTGCTGGAAGCTCTCCCCTGGAACTGTGCCAGGGTAGCAGTGCAAGGTATGGTCCAGTAGCCACAAAAACAAAACAAACCTCCTAATCAGTAGAATCTCTACTGTTACAGAAATCAGAGTCCTGCAGACAACTCCACACTCCTCATCACATAGTGGTGCATTAGGGAAAGAGGATAGAAGGGAAATCTAGAGAAGAGCAGAGTCAGAAAGAGCCAGAATGGGCCAGAATCCTTTGAAACCCACTTTGCTGCATTGCCTGGTGTGAGCACATCAAGGCATCAGGGATGCTGCATTTGGATTCCTAAGGGCAAAAACCATCCTGGTCAGGCATAGGAGAGGCAGTAGTGAGTTTTCCTTTCAGATAAGATGGTCCCTGTCACACTCTGTCCCTTAGATCTTCATTAACTACTACAGGGCTCTTTTTGTAATGATGTACAAATGAGGTGGTTTTGGGTGGTGGTGTTGGTTTGTTTTTTGTTTTCTTTTTTATTAAATCACTGGAGATACAGTTTAAAAGTTGCTGATAGTTGGGTTTTTGTCATACAATGTTCCATCCCTTTACCAGTATTCATTTCCCACCACCCATTTCTCCAGTTACCTTCCTGTCCCCCCAATCCCCACTCCAGGCCTGCATCTATGGCAGGGATATATTTGGTTTGGTTTGGTTTGGTTTGGTTTAGTTTGGTTTCGGGGTCACACCCAGTAGTTCTCAGGGGTTACTCCTGGCTCTCAGGGTTCCTCTGGTGTTCGGGAGACCATATGGGTTGCCGGTTATCAAGCCCAGGTCAGCCACATGCAAGGCAAATGCCCTACCCACTTTGCTATCGCTCTGGTCCCAAGAGGTATTTATTTTGTACTGTTTTTCATCAAAAAGTAGCAGTTCTTGGGGCCGGGCGTTGGCGCTAAAGGTAAGGTGCCTGCCTTGCCTGCGCTAGCCTTGGACGGACCACAGTTTGATCCCCCGGTGTCCCATATGGTCCCCCAAGCCAGGAGCAACTTCTGAGCACATAGCCAGGAGTAACCCCTGAGCGTTACCGGGTGTGGCCCAAAAACAAACAAACAAAAAAAAGTAGCAGTTCATTAAATTCATGAATGGCCTAAGAGCTGAGATCTCTTTACGACACTGAGCAATACAATCAAGATACAAAAGGATTTTACTAAATCTGGAAAGAATGAAACCAAAGAAGTAGGGAGCATGATGAAGTTGGATCCAGCAATTGGAGTTGATTTGGGATTTTAATTGATTGCAAACACAGAATGCATCAGCAGTTTGAGAGGACTTCCAGTCTTTCCAAATAAAAGTTGAAATGGGGCCCGGAGAGATAGTACAGTGGCGTTTGCCTTGCAAGCAGCCGATCCAGGACCTAAGGTGGTTGGTTTGAATCCCGGTGTCCCATATGGTCCCCCGTGCCTGCCAGGAGCTATTTCTGAGCAGACAGCCAGGAGTAACCCCTGAACACTGCCGGGTGTGGCCCAAAAACCAAAAAAAAAAAAGTTGAAATGACTAGGTTCATTCAGAATTTCAGGAAGGTTGTGAGCCTATTAGCCTCAGCTGGAAGTTCTAGGCTCTTACTCCAGAGGAACTGAGGGCCAGGCTCTCTCCCCTTAAGAACAGACTTAAATGAATGTGATCTCTGTCCTCATTTTTAATATGAAGAGTGCAAACTCTGATTCTCTCTTCCCTGTGAATAGAACTGAGACATTTCCCACAGTAGGCCCCTCTCTTCCCACATTTCATTCTTCCCCCTCAACTCCTACATTGGGAATCCAATAGAAAGGGTTTTTTTAAGTGAGTAAGAATAAGCAGTCTACTTCAAACTTAGATCTAATTCAAACTATATCCCTATTTTATGTAGGAATATAATAAAGCTGGAGTGGGAGGTGTCTAATCTAAGAATCAAAATTGGTTCAGCCTTTAGACTTGATATTTAAATAGGCATAAAGGAGGAGATATCCAAGCCAGAAAAAATGGTGTATTTAGATGGGATAGGGTGGAGAGTGGTGTGGAAAGGTATGTGTGAGTTGAGGAGACAGCAACCTTGTTTGTGAAGGTATGGACACAAATCAAGATGGGAAGAATAGACTTTCCTTAGTGGGACATTGGGACTAAAGCGGGGACATAAAACTGCTAAAAGGAAAACAGTAATGATCCAGGAGATAGCTAAGTGCATTCTTTGCATGTGGAAGGTAATCTTCAATCAATTAATGAATAAAAAACAATGACCTAAGCAATAGTCTAGGAAGTAGGGTACTAGCCTGGTACTCCGCATACCTGGGTTTGGTCCCCTAAACCCCTCCAGAAGTCAGCCCTGAGCATCGACAGGTGTGGCTCAAAAACAAAATAATAATTAAAAAATAAAAACAGCAATGAAATAGGCCCTAACTTGTCAGAGGGTCTGGTGGGTTCAAAGGTCTCATTAAGAAACATTTGAGCTAACTTTCAGAGGACATCATGTCTTATGACTTTCAGAGGGCTTTAAGCAAAAACAAACAAAAAATAACAAAAAACAGTGGGTAGAAAAGACCCAGAAATGTTCAGAATGGGGAGAGAAGGAAAGGAGCACCCAGAAGAGGGTGCATTGTCTTAAGGTTCTTGCCCAGAAAGCAGTCCAGACAGGCCTGCTATTTGTGATTCAGCAAGTAGGGCTTGACAATGGCTCAAAGGCTTAAAGCATTTTTCCAGCAAGTCTGGGATCTTGTTCAAACCCACAAGCACTTGAGATTTCCTGACGAGTGGCTCAGAGGCTAATGAAGCACAAAAATAAGAAATAATTTCTCAGAAATTCTAAAAAATTCTTTTAGAAAGAAGCATGAAGTTACTCCTGGTGGGTGATCCAGATTGCCCCCAAGGAAAATAGAAAAATAGATTGAAGCACAAGGACTGGGACAGTGAGCAAGAGTCTAGGCATTACAAGAGGTGAAAGTTCAGAAATGTCTCCTGGACTGAATATAAAGCAGCTTCTTTGTGGGGCTGTGGTCACCATCCACTTAAGAATTACTAAAATAGGGCCCGGAGAGATAGCACAGCGGCGTTTGCCTTGCAAGCAGCCGATCCAGGACCAAAGGTGGTTGGTTCGAATCCCGGCGTCCCATATGGTCCCCCGTGCCTGCCAGGAGCTATTTCTGAGCAGACAGCCAGGAGTAACCCCTGAGCAATGCCAGGTGTGGCCCTAAAAAAAAAAAAACAAAAAACAAAAAACAAAAAGAATTACTAAAATAGGAGCTGTAGAGATAGTCCACGGGTTAAAGCACTTGCCTTGCACACAACTGACCCCAGTTTAATCCCCAGTACTACATATAATTCCCCCAAACACCAATAGGTTTGCTCTATGAACACACAGCCAGGAGTAAGCCCTGAGCACTGGCAGGTAATGGCCCAAAATTCATGCCCCTTGTAACCCTCCCCCCAAAAGAAAAGGAAGTAGAAATAAAAAGAATCAAGTCATTTCATGAGAAGAGCTAGGACGTCAGCCTGGCAGCATTTTCCACAGAGTACACTGTGATAGAGAACAGGAACCTTAAAATCACATCACACACTTAGAATTCTAACTGCCACGTACTGTGATTTTCATGTCATAATGATTTGGTTTCTAAATTACCCATCCCCAGAATGTGGAGACTGATTCCTGCCTGAAAATTCTTGAGCCACCATTGCCAGGGAACCACACCCAAGGTTTCTAGCAGTCTGAGCACTTAGAGCACCACCATGTGTTCATTTCTATGTGTACAACATTGTGCAGTACCAGGTTTTTGTTGTGGTTTGGTTTGATTTGTGTTGACAGGGATAAAAACCCAGAGCCTCACACAGGTGAGGCAAGTGTTCTACACTGTGCTGCAGCCTCAGTCCCAGGAATCTCTTATTTTTTTTTTCCGGTTTTTGGGCCACACCCGGCGATGTCAGGGGTTACTCCTGGCCGTCTGCTCAGAAATAGCTCCTGGCAGGCACGGGGGACCATGTGGGACACCGGGATTTGAACCAACCACCTTTGGTCCTGGATCGGCTGCCCGCAAGGCAAACGCCGCTGTGCTATCTCCCCGGGCCCCGGAATCTTATTTTGAAGAAAATCAATCAGTAACCTGAAGACTGAAGGACTAAGAGAGGACCTACCAGTCCTGGGGAGCCATTGTATCAAGGGTGCAGATGTGGCTTCTGAAGCCCCCTCAAGTCTCGTGGAAAAAGAGAAGTGGGTGGATGGGGTGACCAGAACCTAACTCTGCCAATAAGGAAAGAAGTGTTGATTAGATTTACTGTACAGTTCAGTGCTCCAGCTTGAGTAGAAATAGCATAAGAAAAGACTTAAAATGCTTAAATTGCATCTAGACCCTTAAAGCTGTAGATCTTTAAAAACAAAGAAAGTGATGGTTCTGACAATGACAGAAATGGAAATCGTGAGGAGAGAGGAGGAAGGTATGGGGATGGGTCTCAAATGTGCCCAGCCCAGCCTTGGTTTGATTCCAGCATCTCATGCCTCCACCCCCAACATCACCGTATGTGTCCTCCCCACAATAACAACTTTTAAGTGAAAGCACAATTAACTAGAGCTCCAAAGTAAGATCAGGGCTAAAGCTGGGGGGGCTCAGGAGACATCAGCATAGATCATCTGTACTTGAAAAAAAATGTATGGGAAGGAGTTTAAAGGGAGTTCAGAGGATGGAACCTTTAGAAAACGCACCCACCTTTGAAGTTGTGGGCTCTCAGGTCAAAAGGTGCCAGTATCCTAAAGACAGAAAATATCCAAGTGGAAGTTGGCAGTGCGGTCCTCCGGAGGTGGCTTGCTTGCTCTCCTGCACCCCAGGCCCTGCCCTGCTCTTTCTCTCTCCTCAATGAGGACCATCTACTTTGCTTCCTCCCATGTGCATCCCATCTTACTGCTATTGAGGTGACATGATTACAAAAGCTCTAATGAGAGAGATTTCGGGGTACAGTCACACACCCTCCCCGACCCCTTCCAGTCTGCCATTCAGTGCCTCATCCCCTTTCCCTCTGTTGCCACAGGAGGCGGTGCTGAGAGCAGACCAGTCCTTCGCTACAGCAAGGAGCAGAGGCCGACCACGCTGCCCATCCAGCCCTTTGTGTTCCAGCACCACTTCCCCAAGCAGCTGGCCAAGGCCCGGGCCCTTCACAGCCTGTCCCAGCTCTATAGCCTCTCGGGCTGCAACCGTACACAGCAGCCAGCCCCTCTGGCTGCTCAAGCCCAGGCCCCCATATCTTTAGGAGACGCCCAGGGCCCTACCACCCGAGAAACCAGGAAAGCTGGGCCTGAGCCAGAAACTTCCCGGCCATCCCCTCTGGGCAGCTATTCCCCCATCCGGAGTGTGGGCCCCTTTGGACACAGCACCGACTCATCTGCTTCCACTTCGTGCTCACCTCCCCCTGAGCAAGGCACAGTTTCAGAAAGCCCCCCACCATGGAGCCACTCCTGTCCTGTCCGGCCAGCTACCACGCAGCTGCCACAGAAAGAGGAACAGAAGATTCTGACCTTGACTGAGTACCGGCTCCATGGACCGGGTAGCTTGCCACCATTGGGCGCCTGGAGATCTACCCTCGGCCGAGCAGAGAGCCTGGCCCGGGCAGGTAGCGAGAGCAACATGGCCTCCAGGCCCAGTAATGGTATGCATATTTGGTCGGTTGATTGGGTCAATGGTTGTGTCTGGGGAGTGAACCCCAATGCTATGCCACTAAGCCACATTCCTGTCCCCGGTATAAGCTGTAGCACCTGTCTCCCACCCCTTTCCAGCACTTCCACTGGGGAGGGGGTGGGAGTGCTGAATGGTCTGACCCTGGCCTCCATCGCAGATTAGATGTGTACAGCTCTTTGCCCATGTCTGTGGATACCAACGCTCACTCCTAGCTCTCACTTTCATTCTCTGCATGTCCCTAGAGGCTCTGAAGCTCAGTCTCACCTGTCTCTTATCTTGTACTTCTAGCCAACCACCTATCGCCTCAAGCACTCAAGTGGCGGGAATACCGGAGAAAGAATCCACTCGGACCCTCCAGTCTGTCTGGGAGCCTTGATCGGAGGCCACAGGAAGCGCGGCTGGCCCGGAGGAACCCCATATTTGAGTTCCCTGGTTCCCTCAGTGCTGGCCACCTAAACTGCCGATTGAATGGTGTGTGGGCCAAGTCCCCATGGTTCCCTGAGCAGGCTCTGGGGAGGAATTAGAGAAGGGATCAGTGCCTGCATATCTCAAAACTAAGGCACAGCACTGAACAGTAGAAAGAGGCTGCTCAGGATTGATTTTCCTCCTCTTCCAGGTCAGATAGGAAAGCCATTGCCACTGACTTGCCCTGACTTCCAGGATCCCTTTTCCCTGACTGAGAAGCCCCCAGCTGAATTCTGTCTGTCCCCAGATGGCAACTCAGAGGCTATTTCCATTGACTTGCTCCAGAAAAAAGGTGACCGTTGCCCCCAGCTCCAACCAGTACTCTTGTCACTGCCTACCTGTGCCTGTTGCCCCTCTCTAACCCTCCAGACCCTTTCCCTGGCTTTTTGTTTGTTTGGTTTGGTTTGGTTTTGGTTTTTGGGCCACACCCAGTGGCACTCCGGTTCCACCTTTCCCTGGCTTTAAACTCTGAAAGAAATTAGAGATCCCAGGAGTTGAGCAGAAGGTTCTGTGGATATATACCCATGTGTAGCAGGGGAGCAGGCCCCTTCCCTTGGGGTGTCAAGTTTATGAAGGGAGACCAGTAGGTCATTCATCAGTGCTTTCAAAGGCTCAGATAGTCCTGATGGAACCACTGAGAGTAGAGGACCAAGGAGGAACTATTGTATTTATCAAATAAGGGGTCATTGTGATAAAGAAAACATTTCCAGTGAGGTGGAGAGAATTTGGCCTAAGGGGAAGAAAATGAAGTGCAGAGGCAGAGTGGGAGATAGCAATGTTTAGGGGACATTGGGCAAGGAGAGAGCAAAGGAGTGATGTGGACAGGTGGAGGACAGAAAACTAGTTTTGGCATTTGGATGGAGAAGAGAGCTGAAGGACTTCCAAAACAAAACAGAACAAAAAAAAGATTCCTCTAGGGCAGGGCCACAAAATGTTGTATGGAGGGCTGCAAACGTCCCGAGGGCCGCAAGTTTGAGACCCCTGGTTTAGAGTGACCCCAAGCTGAGACATTAAACAAGTGGTTCTTAGAAATGGGCAAAACCAGGAAAGGGCAAGACCTGGGGCCTTGATAAGACCCAGGTGCTGGGAGAATGGAATGTGAAAACTCCCCAGTGATGACTTTTTCCTGCTGAGTTTCCAGAGTCCCTTCCTCAAGTAGTATGTAAAATTCTTGCCTGTAGGGTTGGTGAAAGCTGTCAACACTGCAGTGGACCTCATTGTGGCACATTTTGGCACCAGCCGGGACCCTGGGGTGAAGGTAGGCCAAAGACTAGATCCTCATCCTTTCTGTCTTTACCTTCCCCTGCTCTCTTTAGAAATCAGAGTTGGGGGGCTGGAGAGATAGCAAGGAGGTAAGGTGTTTGCTGCATGCAGAAGGTTGGTGGTTCGAATCCTGGCATCCCATATGGTCCCCTGAGCCTGTCAGGAGCAATTTCTGAGCACAGAGCCAGAAGTAACCCCTGAGCGCTGCCGGGTATGACCCAAAAACAAAAAAACTAAAAATAAAAAATCAGGGGGGCCGGGCGGTGGCGCTAAAGGTAAGGTGCCTGCCTTGCCTGCGATAGCCTTGGACGGACCGCGGTTCGATCCTCGGTGTCCCATATGGTCCCCCAAGCCAGGAGCAACTTCTGAGCACATAGCCAGGAGTAACCCCTGAGCATTACCGGGTGTGGCCCAAAAACAAAAAAAAAACAAACAAAAAAAAACAAAACAAAAAAATCAGAGTTGTGTTCTTAGGGATGGAGGTCAGCAGAGAAGCACCGTGAGTACTAAGAGGCAGAGAGGACCAAGAGTGGACTTTAACTGAATCCTTACCACATCCACAGGCTAAGCTGGGGAACAGTTCTGTGAGCCCCAATGTCGGCCACCTGGTCCTGAAGTATCTATGCCCTGCAGTCCGTGCCGTCCTGGAGGACGGGCTAAAGGCATTTGTGCTTGATGTCATCATTGGGCAGCGAAAGAATATGCCATGGAGCGTTGTTGAGGCATCCACACAATTGGGTAGGTGCTTAGAGACAAAGTAAGGACTCCAGACTGAATTGGGGGGTTCGGAAACTGGATAGATAAGCTTCATCTGGCTTCTTCACAGGCCCATCCACAAAAGTCCTCCATGGCCTGTACAACAAGGTCAGCCAGTTTCCAGAGCTCACCAGCCATACCATGCGCTTTGATGCCTTCATCCTGGGCCTGCTCAAGTGAGTGTGGGGCCACAGGATACCAGCCTACTTTGCGGGGCTCCAACCCCTCAGAAACCAGCTTCTGAGAGGCATCTGCAGCCAGGGGTTCAGGTTCACTCCTCCTTCACCCAGTCTGTTAACCAGCAGCGTCCTCTAGTACCCACAACCTCCTGAGTTTCTCTGAGAAACTTGTTTTTCTTCATTCCTGCACTCCCTTCAAATCCTGCTGTACCCCTAGGTCCACCTGGGGATCCACAGCAGAGCTTATCCCTTTATGGCCCTAAGCAGTCCTGCACTCATGGTTTATACCTGCCTTGATTCTTTGGGTCCTCCAAAAGGCAGGCTACATTCTAGGAGGAAGTAAATCATAAGTTCATCCTGGTGACTTTGCAGAGTTAGAACCAAAGTAGCATCCCATCTATCGACCAGATAGATGTTCAGAGATGTCTCTCTGAACCTTGTCTCTGACCTTGATACCTCATCATCCAGCTCTAGCCACACAAAACTCAACTCCCTTCACCTGTCTCCCTACAGCATCCGGTCCCTGGAATTCTGGTTTAATCACCTCTATAACCATGAAGGTAAGGCCCAGACCCCTGCTCTGCCACCTCAGTTTAGGCCAGACCCCCATTGCTTGCAGAAGGTAGCACAGCCACTTTCACAGAGGCTCAAGGTTTGGGGGTGGAGCCAGGAAGGGATCCCCACAACTTGGGCTCCAGCCCAGGCACTTTTTCACCCTCATGCAGACAGTAGGATACGCAGGTAGTGCTAAAGTCAGGGTGGCCAGGAATCCCAACTCCTCTCTCCACTGCACTGGAGGCTGCCTCCTAAGGTTGTGGTGCTCCTGAGACATGTTTGGGGGCTGTATCCAGGGCCATGGGCTGGGCACTGGCTGTGGCACTTACGCTCAATGCCCTCTTCCCCCATCCAGATATCATCCAGACCCATTACCAGCCCTGGGGTTTCCTGAGTGCTGCGCACACCGTGTGCCCTGGCCTCTTTGAGGAGCTGCTGTTGCTGCTGCAGCCTCTGGCCCTGCTGCCCTTCAGCCTCGACCTGTTGTTCCAGCACCAGCTGCTACAGAGTGGGCGGCAGCAGCGGCAGCACAAGGAGCTGCTGCGGGAGTCCCAGGACCTGCTGCTGTCTGCACACTCCACGCTGCAGCTGGCCCGTGCCCGAGGCCCGGAGGGTCCTGGAGACATGGATCAGGCTGGCGATGGGGAGCGGGTGAAGGGGGTGGGTGCCTCCGAAGGTGGAGAAGATGAAGAGGAAGAGGAAGAGACAGAGGAGGCAGTGGTGGCTGCAGAGGTCTCAGATCGTGGAAGGGGGACCCGAGGCGGGCAGACAGGCTGGTGGTACCAGCTCATGCAGAGTTCCCAAGTCTACATCGAAGGCTCCACAGAAGGTTCTAGGTTCCCCCGTGGGGGCAGCAATAGCAGCAGTGAAAAAAAGAAAAGCACAGGTAGTGGGGGACCACCGCCCCGAGAGGGAGTTGTGGAGGGAGCTGAGGCCTGCCCTGCCACTGAGGAGCCTCTTAGCCGGGACCGGGGTTGGCCCTTCTGGATGGGGAGCCCCCCAGACTCGGTACTTGCTGAGCTGAGACGCAGCCGGGACCGGGAAGGGCCCCTGCCACCCCCAACAGGAACTGAGGAAGGAGCTTCAGAGTCTTCTGGGGGCATCAAGTGGGGACACCTCTTTGGATCTAGAAAGACTCAGCGTGAGGCCCGGCCTGCAAACAGGTAAGAACCAAAGCAGGGCAGAAATGGGAGTTGAGCTCAGGAAAAACCAGAGCACAAAGAGAGCCAGAGCCCCAACTCTGTTCCCAGGCTTCCCTCAAACTGGCTGAGCCTGGACAAGTCCATATTCCAGCGAATGGCACAGACAGTGGGTGCCCGCCGGGAAACCCCAGAGCCCAGGGAGTGCCTGCAGGAGCCGCGTTCCCCAGCCCCACCTGCCAAGCCTCCCTGGTGAGTCCTAGAGATGGGTTGGAGGTAGGGGGCTGACTTGTGAGGACGTCTCTGACCTACCTGCGTTGTTTCTTCAGCGAGGTGAAGGCCCTGTGTCATCATCTGGCCACAGGCCCCGGACAGCTGAGCTTCCACAAGGGGGACGTCCTGCGGGTACTCGGCCCGGCTGGAGGAGACTGGCTGCGCTGCAGCCGGGGCCCTGACACTGGATTGGTGCCACTGGCCTATGTCACCTTGACCCCAACTCCAAGTCCAACCTCTGGAAGCAGCCAAAACTGAGGTCCTATGCATGCTGGTGACCTTGGGGATCCTCAGACCCTCAGTCTCATGGCCTGAGAGCCCTTCCCCGGCCTCTGGCTTACTCCAGAGAGCAGACGGGAGCAGGGGCTTAGTCCTGTACTCAGTATTAATTTTCCCTGTGACTGTCCCCATGGCCTTGCCTGTCCCCTCAGCCAGGGAGGGACGGAAGGCACTCAGCACTGGGTGGTCAGGATTCCCCAATCGGGGGCCAGCACTTCTAGTGGTGCAAACAAGCGCCTCCTGACAAAGGTAGGGGACGTAAAGGCCTGTTTTCAAGGTCCCCTTGGCAAGGCGACAAGGTGGCAGGAGGATGAATGACAGTATTAGGGCCATATTCCTCAGCCCTGGAGCTGTAAATAGGTTGTGACCAGTGCCTGGTGGTCAGAAGAAGGAGGAAGAGCCCAGGCTTCTGTTTATGTACTTATTTATTTATTTATTATACCTATTAATAAAAAAGGTGCTTGGCCTCCAGACCAGTTTCTCTTTGGCTGTCCCCTCACCCTCCGCCTACCTCTCTTCCCTTCAAGAGGATATGGAGATAGATGCAAAGGAGAGTGTAGGTGCCTATGCCAGGAGCTGTTTCTCTATGGTGCTGAGACCCAGGGCATCCTGGGTGAAGTGCCCATAGGTGCGGCCGAACTGGAACTTGTACCCTGTGTGGCAAGGAGTATGTCATGTGGAGCCATTGTCATAGAGACATCAGATATATCTTAGCCAGTTGCCGCAATCCTCCAAGCTAGCCCTCCAAAACTAGTCCTCCCCACTCTGTACTGCCTCGGTTTCCTTTTCCTCCCATTGATAAAAATGAGCCCTAGGATCTGCGGTCTAGGTCTCACACAGACACAATACTGCCCCCCAATTCTCCCCCTAGAGTACTCCTCACCTGGCACATAGCCTCCATAGTGAGGTAAAAGGCCCAGGTTTTGAGGGTAGATCCTGGACATTGGGGGGCATGTGACACCCTTGGTGCTTCCATGCATATGCATCTGCCTGAACTCCTGCAGTGCCAGGTTGGTAAGCACTGGGAAGCTGGAGCCGAAGAGGAAACGCGAACGAGGCACGTAGCCAGTGAAGCCTGGGGGGTGGATGCCAGGGGGCTCTATGTGAGTCTGAGTGCCCCTCCCTACCCCTTTGGTCTCATGACCAACCCCTCTCACCTGACATGAAGAATTTTTGAGGATCTTTGTCATCCATGGAATAGGGAGAAGCCTTGTGAGGGGAAGTAGAAAGAAACAAAGCAGAGCTGGAAGTCAGCCCCTGTGCTGACATACTCCCATGGGTCCCTAACTGTGTTGCTCCTCTGTCACCCCCAGGCCCAGCCCACTGCCCCCGCAGCCCTGCTCCCCACCAGCCTTCTCACTTGTTCTAACTTCTGCCCCAGTTCTGGGTCCTTCTCCACCTCCAGCTTTGGTTCTTGGTCTTGCTCCGAGTCTTTTTCTCCCTTGGCCTCCTTCAGCCGTCCTTGTTTTCCCCGTCTCGTGGACCTCTGATTGAAATCACTCAGAGCCTCAGCCCAGGCCTGGCTGCAGTTCTTAGCAAAGATGAACTGTGCCTGTGGTATGAAACCTGGGATCAGAGTACAGGGGAGCACAAGTTAGTGTTCAGGACACAGGTGCTGGGATGGTGATCCCTGTTCAGACCTATGAGCATACCTGTGTATCCTGGGACCAGGCTGGAGCTGAGCCTTTCGTGACCACGCCTGACAGGCAGGCTGCCTTTGGGAGTCTCAGGAGATTTTGGTGGCCGAATGGGAGGCAGAAGTGTGCGGCGGGCAGGGGGCCAGGCCAGGCCTGGGGCACCTTGGAGTAGCTGCCCTGTAGCCTGCCCATAGGTCTGGCCCATGCTGAACCGAAGTAGTGGGCAGTGTCCAGAGTACCTGTAGCACAGGTCTCAGCACTCAGCTCAGGCCCCTGCCCAGCCATCCCCCAGGACAGAAGCAGAGATCTCTGCCATTCCTGTCTCCCCTGCACTTTATGGATATACATGTGGAACAAGCCTTTTCAGATCTCCGGGCTTCCTGCCCTTCCCTCTGCTGCTGCCCGGTTTCCATGGAGAAGACAACATAGACTTCCTCACCGACTCGGCTACCATGAGTCTCGCTTTTCCTTTTTCTCCAACACCACAGATATCCCAACAAGCAACGTTAGGCTTCCCAAGCCACAATGTCTGTCCCCCAAGACCTAGGGATGCCCATTCCTATACCCCTAAGACTACTCTCAGAAACTAAAGGGGCTGAGTTCTGGGGAGAAGACTTACCCCGGGAGATAGTGAGGATGCTGAGGGTTCAGCCCCGGTATGAAGGTGCTAGCCCCCACCATAGGAGCCCTGGCAGTTCCTTTTGTTTGCCTTGGAGCTGGAGCTCTGGGCTCTGCGGGCTGCCGCATCGGGGGCTACAGGGCACAAAGGGCGGGGAGCCTGGGACTGGAGGCGGGGCAAAGGAAGGCAATGACAGACTTCTCTGGCCAGGGCAAGTGAGAGCTCACTGGTCTGAGTACCCAAGAGATCACAGCCCTGCCCCCTTGTGGCAGGTAAAAACTGAGGGGAACAACCTCTCTGGGGGCCAGAGGAAGAGAGGGGCAGCACACACCCAAACATGGAGGGCTGTGTCAGCCCCACACACACCAGTGCCAGACCCTCTTCTATCAGTGCCTGCCAGCATCTATCTTTGTGAAACTTGCTTGAAGGGAGTTCCTGGGGAAAGAGGGACTCTGAGGGGAAAACAGGAACCTAGAAACCTCTAGGCCAGGGGTCTCAAACTCAATTTACCTGGGGGCCACAGGAGGCAAAGTCGGGGTGAGGCAGGGCCGCATAAGGGATTTCACAAAAAAAGTCCTCAAACGTCATTATTAACAGTTTTAATCATTTCTTCTGAAGATGAATAGAACATTGAGTGAAGATCATGAACAGTTCTTCTGAACATGGCATCTTTTGCCTATTCCTTGCTGCCAGAGACTCGACAGTGCTTCTTCTCACAAATCTGAACCACATTTGACTTTAGAGAGGAAGCAGTTGAGACCCTCAGTATGGCTGGAAGATGATCATCATTAAGTCTAGACCTGTACTTTGACTTATTGAAGTTCAATGTGGAGAATAACTTTTTACACAAATATGTGCTCCCAAAAAAGGCACATGGTGCACTTGAACATTCGGGAAAGTTCAGGGAAGCTGGGGGGCAATTCTCTCAAAAATTGCCCATGCATATCTGCTTTTCCACTGATCTCCCTGAACTTGGCTTTGAGGTCAGAGTTGCATTGCAGGTCAATGAACTTCATTTGAAGCACAGGAGAGGCATCTTGCACATCAAAGGGAAAGGGGTCCACAAAAATTTGGAAAGTGACTCTGTGCTTTCTGAAGTCTGCAAATCTGTGATCAAATTCCTTCTCTAGCTTAAAAATAGCATCAGCATATTTCTCACCACTGAATGGTATGCCTGCATCTACAAGTTCCTTACATGCTGGGAAATGGCAAAGATTTGTCTGAGAGAGCTGGGATTTCCATAACACAAGTTTTGTGGAGAATGCTCTCACGTTGTCATAGGCAGCACTGATAAGCTGCCCCAGGCCTTGTAACATCTTGTTTAGTACATTCAGCTTATGTGTGATGTCAACAAGAAAAGCTAAGTCCATGAGCCATTTGCGATCACTCAACTCAGAAACAGCATTCCCATCCTTCTCCATGAAAGCTTTCATGTCTCTCAGCTCAAAAAATCTTTTCAGAACATTTCCCCTGCTGAGCCAACGTAACTCGGTGAAATAGAGCACATCTCCATATTCTGACTCCATTTCCTCTAAAAAAAAAAAAAAGCATGGAACCTCCTGTGCTTTAAGCCCCTGGATCTGATTTGGTTGATGCATTTCACAACAACAGACATCACATTGTCACACGACAGGCATTTACTGCAAAGGGCCTGCTGATGGATAATGCAGTGAAAAGCAATGGCCTTCTCTACACCCTCCTCTTCAAGTTTTTTTTTTTTTTTGAACAAGTTCCACCAGTCCATTTTTTCTCCCTGTCATCGATGGTGCTCCATCAGTTATTATTCCAACAAATTTCTTCCATGGCAAACCTGCATTCTCAATGGCATCACAGAGATGCCGAAATAGCTCATTAACGGTGGTGTGGCCATGCATTGGAATTATTGTGAGCAGCTCCTCTGTCAATTCAAAATTGCAATCAACACCACAGACATAAATTGTGAGCTGCGCAGTGTCTGTTATATCTGTGCCCTCATCAAGAGCAACTGAGTATGCATCAAAACATTTGGCTTTCTCACACAGTTGATGATAAATGCCACTTGACATGTCAGAAATGCGCTCTGCCACAGTTTCGGCAGAAAGGCTGATTTTGCTAAACTGACCTTTCTTTTCCGGACAGATAATACTTGCAGTCTGTAACATGCATTTTTTTGGTAACATGCATTTTTTAATAAACTCTCTTTCTGTGAATGGTTTCTCTGCCTTAGCAATCATCTCACTAACAATGTAACTAGCTTTGACTGATGGAACATTCTCTTTGGTTGCTTTCTTGAAGAAATCTTGTTGCCTCATTAGACATGTTTTAAGACTGGCAACCCGCTTGGCTCTCTCATTTTCTTGATATTTTGCACATTCCTCAGCATGTTTAGTTGAATAATGACATTTCAAGTTGTATTCCTTGTGCACTGCAACTTTCTCTGAGCAAATAAGACATGTGGGGATGCCCCTGTGCTCAACAAAGAAATACTGCGTCTCCCACTTTTCCTGAAATTGTCTGTGCTCATCATCAATCTTTCTCTTCACTGCAGGCTTTGATGAAGTCATGATGAAGGTAGGACAAAATCTAATGCTGTAATAAACTTCTCTCCCTTCTCTCCCTTAGGCCTCTGATAATGCAAGGGACAGCAGGCAGGAGCAGCGGAAATGACGTCTGCGCTAGGCACAAAGTATTTGTGATTATTTGCTTACCGAATATTCACAATAAAAAATTGCATTAGTAAGAAAAAAAATCGCAAAAAATCGCATTAAACATTTGCATACCCCGAACGGAACTGCTCGGGGTATGCAAATGTTTAATGCAATTTTTATTGCGATTATTTGGTAAGCGAATAATCGTGAATACTGTGATATTTGAAGGCCGGCCTCGGGCCACAAAATGTACAGAGGGCCACAAACGGCCCGCGAGCCGCGAGTTTGAGACCCCTGCTCTAGGCACTGGCATTATTTTTGATGCTATAACAGGGATGAGTGACCACCCATTATAGTTTGGATCATCAACCAGTCACAAACACACCACACCAACTTCCCACACCACACATACACTCAGCATGTGCATTCAGAAGCATGGGTTTTAAAAGAGGCACACAACAAATGAGAGAGGAGAAAAGAAACGATACCTATTCTTGCCAATAAAAATTCCATGGGGAGGATGATGGGATGAAGCAGGTGTCAGGAAACTGGCAGCCTAGCCCAAGACTAGAACAAAAGGACTTGGGCCCTTGTTGGATACATGGAGCCATGGAATTGCTGAATGTTTTTATGTGAAACACTTGTTGTTTGGGTCACTTTAAGTTTTATTTATAGTCAAAGGCATCATTACAAAAAATTGGGTTGTTTTTTTTTTAGCTTCAATGTGGTTATGTATTTTGTCCACGTTAATTAAGTCTCAATTTTTAAATCTATAAAAAGGGACTAGGGGCTGGAGAAATAGTATAGCAGGTGTTTAGTATAGTAAAGCAGGAATAGTAAGGTGTTTGCTTAAAATGCAACCTAGGTTCAATCCCAGCACCACATACTGCCCGCCAAGCACAGAGCCGGGAATGATCCCTGATGAAGCACAAAACTAGGAATAAGTCCAGAGCACTGCTGGACTTATCAAAAAGAAACAAACAAAAAACCAAGAAAACTTGTTACTATCTCGCTCAGGATAAAATTTAATTCAATGATGTCTAAAGAGCAGTTGGTGTCATGACTTACTTGTACTAAATGCAAAATAGAAATCCCTGTGTTTTATTTGAATTTGGTAAAAATGGAGAAAAAGGAAAAGTTGGGGATAGAAAAGGGATTGAAGGTAGAGGAGAAAGTAAAATTTGAGAAAATGATCTATTTGATGTGGATGTGGATTAGGATACAAAGATTAGGACAGAATCCACAGAAAATATCATAAAGAGATAGTATGCTTGCCTTTCAGATCACTGACCCTGGCTCAATCTTTGGCAGGCACCATATATAGTTCCCAAGCATAACAAGGAGTGACCCCTGAGCGCAGAGGCTAGGAGTAAACCCTAGGATTTGTCTCCAAACAAAAAATGATTATGGCAAATAAAATAATGGTATGGATTGGGGTTATTATGGATTAGGAAATGGGTTACAATTAGTCATAGGGTTTATGATGTATAAAAAAAAAAACAGCTCAGGGACTAAAGCAATAGTACAGCAAGTAAGATCATTTGCCTTGCATGTGGTTCAATCCCTGGTCCCCTGTGCCTGCCAGGAGCAAGTCCTGAGCATCACTAGGTGTACAATCTCTCCCCTCCCCTCAAATTAAGAATGTTCTTCAGTCCCTGGTGGTGGGAGGCATGCTTACCAAGCACATAACCAAGATTCAGGCTATTTCTGAGTGCATAGCCAGGAGTAACCCCTGAGTGTCACCAGGTGTGGTCCAAAAGCCAAAAGCCAAAAAAAAAAGTATAAAAAGGGGGCTAGATAAGATAGTATAGTGAATAAAGCACTTGTCTTGCATACAGCCAACCCCAGCATCCCATATGGTTCACTGAGCATCACGAGGAGTATTATTCCTGATAGCCAAGCCAGGAGTTACCCATGAAACATCACCAGATATGACCCTAAAACACAAAAGAAAAGAAAGAAGAGGGGCCAGAGAAATAGCACTGCAGTAGGACGTTTGTCTTTCATGCAACCAATCCAGGAAGGACCTGGTTTGATTCCAGGAATCCCATGTGGTCCCCAGCCTGCCAGGGGTGATTTCTGAGTGCAGAGCCAGGAGTAACCCTGGACACCACTGGGTGTGGCCCCCAAACCAATCAATCAATAAAGTTAAAAATAAAGAAGAAAAAAGGGAAGCAAGTTAATGATGAACATGAATTTCTAATGCTTTGCCTCACATGCAAAGAAAATTGGAGGCTTGCAATACCAGGATTAATGCATTCATGCAATTTCCTAAAGGGTTGGATATGAAGCAGAGAGAGACGGTAGTCTGGAATAATTCTGAAGGGCTGGGGACATAGTTCGTTTGTGTTTGCAGAGGCCCTATATTTGGCTCCTGGCACTATCTGGTTCCCTAAGGACTTTCAGGCTAGCCTGGTAGGCCACAGTACTGCTGAGCTTGATCAGCAACCAAACAAGTGTTACCAAGAATGGCCTTGGGTGCCCTGAGTGAGACTCCACCCCAAAAAAAGAATAATTCTGGTGGGCTGGAGCAAGGTACAATGAATAGGGCCTCACACACAGCTGACCAGGGTTCAATCTCCAGCATCCCTGAACACCACCAGGATTAATTCCTGAGTGCAGAGCTAAGAGTAATCCCTAAACATCACTGGGTATGGCCCAAACACACACATAAATAAATGACTAAAATAACAATCCTTAAGTGTCTTGCCTGAGCATTTTAGGAAAAGATTAGAAAAAGATATGGGGACGGAGAGATAGCACAGCAACGTTTGCCTTGCAAGCAGCCAATCCAGGACCTAAGGTGGTTGGTTCGAATCCTGATGTTCCATACACATGGTTCCCCACTCCCCACCCCTCCACCCACCCCCGTGCCTGCCAGGAGCTATTTCTGAGCAGATAGCCAGGAGGAACCCCTGAGCACCGCTGGATGTGGCCCAAAAACCAAAAAAAGAAAAGAAAAGGAAGGAAGGAAGGAAGGAAGGAAGGAAGGAAGGAAGGAAGGAAGGAAGGAAGGAAGGAAGGAAGGAAGGGAGGGAGGGAGGGAGGGAGGGAGGGAGGGAGGGAGGGAGGGAGGGAGGGAAGGGGAGAGAGAGAGAGAGAGAGAGAGAAAGAAAGAAAGAAAGAAAGAAAGAAAGAAAGAAAGAAAGAAAGAAAGAAAGAAAGAAAGAAAGAAAGAAAGAGAGAGAGAGAGAGAAAGAGAGAGAGAGAGAGAGAAAGAAAGAAAGAAAGAAAGAAAGAAAGAAAGAAAGAAAGAAAGAAAGAAAGAAAGAAAGAAAGAAAGAAAGAAAGAAAGAAAGAAAGAAAGAAAGAAAGAAAGAAAGAAAGAAAGATATGGGAAAATTAATTGACTCAAGTCTTGTTTTGTTTTTTGGGTTTTTTTTGTTTGTTTGTTTTTGGGCCACTCCTGACAGTGCTCAGGGGTTCCTCCTGGCCATCTGCTCAGGTTCCTCCTGCCATCTCTCAGGGGTTCCTCCTGGCCATCTGCTCAGGGGTTCCTCCTGGCCATCTGCTCAGAAATAGCTCCTGGCAGGCACGAGGGACCATATTGGATGCCGGGATTCGAACAAACCACCTTAGGTCCTGGATCAGCTGTTTGCAAGGCAAACACAGCTATGCTATATCTCTGGATCCTCAAAAGTCTTGTTTGATGGGGTGGCGGAGAGGGCTGAAGAAATACTGTGTGAAGGAAGCCTGAACTATATGGTCCCCTAAGCATCCCCAAGAGTAACCCCCTTCACCCAAGTAACAGTAGGTATGGCCCAAACCATCTTCCCTAAAAAGAATGAGAAATAAGCCTGTAGCCAGAGCAATTAACACATCAGGTAGGGCATTTGCCTTGTAGTAAGCCAACCCAAGTCCAATCCAGGCATCTCATATGGTCCCCGAGCCTGTCAGGAGCAATGTCTGAGCACAAAGCCAGGAGTAACTCCTCACCACTACAGGGTGTGGCCCAAAAACAAGAAAACAAACAAAAAAGAGATAGAAGCCTAGAAGAAGAAAACAATGAAATAGAAACATGAATAATTCAAATAACAAAAGGAATTCAATGTGTGTGATAATGATATGATTACAGAAAAAATGACCATAAGAGGCTGGAAAGATAGCTTAGTGGGTTAGAGCACAGGCTTTGCATGCTGGAGGCCCAGCTTAAATCTCAGTACTCCAGGGTCCCCTAAGTACCAAGCTGGAAGTAGCCCCCAAGAAATGACAGATGTGGCCAAAAACACAAAAAGTAGAATGCTTGCCTTGCTGTGCCTACCCTGAGTTCAATCTCTGTATGGTCCCCTGAGCATCACCGGGTGTAATTCCTGAGTGCAGAGCCAGGAATAATCCCTGAACATCACTAGGTGTAAACCAAAATCTGAAAATATATGTAAATAAATATATAAATAGACATATTGCAATATACCACATATGTATTAAAATTATGAGTTAATAAGGTACTGAAATACCTCATTGGTCACTTTTAGAGTATGCTAGGGAAACAGCTCCTAGTAAAATGCAAAGGAAACAAGCATTTGTTACATCTTCCCTACATGAAATATATCTGGATAACAAAAAGTTACTGTGGAAATATTTACTCCTTGCAAAATAATTCTTTCTAATAAACAAAGGAAGCATGATAAAAAGAAATAAAAAAACTCCAATAATAATGAACCAATGGTTATCAATCAGGGACAATTTTGACTCTCAAAGGACTATCAGCCATGTAGGTCTGTACACATTTGGGTATGACAGCTGGAAAAGATGCAACTGGACACTAATGAGCAGAAACCAGGGATGCCACGAAACACCTCCAACATACAGAACAATGTCAGGTTCTATACAATGATCATCATCACTGAGTATCTGAGAGCATTAAAGACCATCAGGTCTTAGCAAAGCACTAAAACCATCTATGAATGAGTTCTGCCAAAAATAAATTCAGAGGCTGGAGTGACAGCACAGCAGTAGGGTGTTTGCCTTGCACGTGGCCAACCCAGGACGAACCCCAATTCGATTCCCAGCATCCCATATGGTCCCCTGAGCCTGCCAGGAGTGATTTCTGAGTGCAGAGCCAAGAGTAACCCCTGAGCACCTCCAGATGTGACCCAAAAAACAAACAAACAAAAAAGCAAAAATAAATTCAAATCTGATTGAAATGTCTAACAGGTTAGCATATTTCACAGGGCACAGAGGATCATACCAAGTTAAGAAAACTCAGGTTTTCAGAAACTACAAGAAGACAAAAGGCCTGCTTTCTTCCATTTAAAAAGGGGGTGGTAGGAGCAAGAGAAAATTAATATTTAAAAATATATAAGGGCTCAGAGCCATAGTACAGTGTGTAGGGAGCTTCCTTTGCACAGAGGTCACCCTGGTTTGATCCTCAGCATCCTATATGATACTCTGAGCCCAATAGAAGTGATCTCTGATAGCACAGCGGCGTTTGCCTTGCAAGCAGCCGATTCAGGACCAAAGGTGGTTGGTTCGACTCCAGGTGTCCCATATGGTCCCCCATGCCTGCCAGGAACTATTTCTGAGCAGACAGCCAGGAGTAACCCCTGAGCACCACCGGGTGTGGCCCAAAACAAACAAACAAAAAAACAACAAAAAACAAAACAAAACAGAAGTGATCTCTGAGCACAGAGCCAAGAATAAGCCCTAAGCACTGCTGGATATGGCACTCCCAAAAGAATTAAAAATGAAAGGAATATCAGTTATAAAGCATATATTTTATTTATATTTTAATTCAAATAAAGCTTTTGGTGGGGAGGGTGACAGAGACTAAATCCAGGCTTCTAGCACACAGAGGAAGCATTCAGCCCATTGAGATATCTCTCTATTCCTCAAAGTTTTTTAAACTGAGCATTTATTTAATATCTTTGGTGCTAGGGATAAAACTCAGGGCCTAATACTAATGAGGCATGTGTTCTATCACTGAGTTACATGCTCTAAAACAAAACATAAGACAATAGAAAGACCTGAGAGATTAATACAGCACAGCAGGACATGGCATTTACTTTTGCCGCGTGACTGACCTGAGTTTAATCCCTAGCATCATCTATTCTCCCCCCCAAAATACCACTTAGGAATGGTCTCTGTAGTGCAGAGTCAGGTTGTGGCCAAAATTTAAAAATATACAGGGTCCAGAGCGATAGCACAGGATAGGGTGCTTGCCTTGCACACAGCAGACCCAGGAGGGACCTCAGTTCAATCTTTGCCATCCCATACTGGTCACCCCAAGCCAAGAGTGATTTCTGAGTGCATAGCCCTGGAGTAACCAATGAACATCACCAGGTATGGCCCAAAAATAAACAATAACAAACAAATCACCAAAATTTAAAATACATACATGTGTGTGTATATATAATATTATATATTTTTAAATATATTGTAAGCAACTAGATATGTGTGATATTATGGAAATTATTTCACTTTTTTCTGTGATACATGGTACCATAACATTATTTACTTGGGGGGTACACCAGCAGTGTTTGGGGTTACCTACCCCTAGCCCTGCACTCACGAATTACTCTGGCAAGATCAGGGAACCAGTATGGTGCAGGGATTGAACCCTGGGTCAACCAAATACAAGAAGTGCCATACCTGCTGTACTATCCTTCTAGCCTTATGATTTTATGTTTAAAAATAATATTTTTAAAAATTACAAAAATATTTGTTAATGTGATATATAAGAAATATATTACCTAATAGCTGAGTAGGAGAGAGAAAAGAATATTGTGAAATTTTTTGGGGAGTCACACCTGACAGCACTAAGGGTTTACTCCTGACTCTTATGCTCAGAAAATTGCTCCTGGCAGGCTCAGGGGACCAATGGGATGCCAGAATTCGAACCACTGTCCCTTCTGCATGCAACAGCAAACGCCCTTGCCTCCATGTTATCCTCTCCAGCCCTAATATGAAATATTATTGTGTTCATGAATTGGATCATGAAAAATAACTGGCATTAGAAGTACTCTGAAGTGGAGGAGATTTGGGGACATTGTTGATGGGAATGTTGCACTGGTGATGGGTGGGTGTTCTTTACCAAGACTGAATCCAAACACAATCATGTATGTAATCAAGGTGTTTAATAATATATATATATAAAAAAAGAAGTACATGAAGTACTCTGATCCAGGTCACTTGTGTCAACAGTTACAACCTAGGCAAGAATATGAGCTTTGACCCACTGGTTTCCATGACTCCATTTTCATACTAACCCAAGAAAAATAAGGATTTCTGGGCTGTTGTTTTTAAGCTTGACATTCTCAATCATAAAAAAACTGAAAAGTAACCAAAAGATCTCTGAATTCTAAGGAATATTTAAAATACATTGTTAGGGGCTGGAGCATAGTGGTAGAGTGTTTGCCTTGCATGCAGCTGCCCAGGATGGACCTGGGCTCAATCCCTGGCGTCCTATATGGTCCCCAGAGCCAGGATCATTTCTTAGTGCAGAGCCAGGAGTAACCCCTGATCATCACCGAATGTGCCCCCCCAAATAATAATAATAAAATAAAATAAAACACATTGTTAGCAGGTCCCTCTGTACTTTTTAATATTGTTCATACCCACTTCTCTTCACATCTGCAGTTCTTGGATTCCATGGCACCAGGTTCTCAAGACTTTTTCCCACCTGTCAGCCTGTTTCTTCTCCCTCCTTTGTGAACTTCTCTTCGTCCATCCACCCTGTTCTAGTGGCTTTGACAGGGTTCAAATGTCAGCCTGCGTTCCCTCTCTGGATCCCTATCTCCTCACCTGAGTAACAGCATCACCACAATGACCCTCTATCATCTACCTTCCCTCACTCACCTTTCCTGAGTACTTCCTCTGTGATAGTTTCTTAAAAGTTATCCTGGCTGAAGGCTGGCAATGTGGCTCAATAGTAGAGTACATACCTTTCACCTGAATGCATGCTTCCTACCATCACCAAACAAACTGGATACCACAGACCTGGTGCATCTCCCTCCATCACCACCATTGGTTTCAGCAGCTCTGGGAATGCCTCCAGCTCCAGCTCCCTCCCTCAATACTCTGACTCGATTCCTAAACCCCCCCAGCATCATCCCTCCTCTCCTTCCTTGTGATCCCGCCAGTTATCCCATCCTTGTTCAGTCTTTCATCCTGTTCAAAGGCTTTCCTCCTTCCTAATCTGTCTCAATACCACTGTGTTCTTTCCAAATCAGGAACCTGGTTCTTCAGCTTGGCATTAATATTACTACCAGCTATTAATTACCATTAATTCTCAAAACTGGAAGAGGGTCAGACACACATTGATTAAATTATCTGTCATGACAGTCACCCAAAATGAAGCACAAATGCCAAGTATTACTAGATCTCATACAAGTGAGAAAGAAAACTCACAAACTAAAGGTTTAGACCCATTTCATTTAAGTGAAGTATGAAGTTTACCAATTTGCCCCTGGAATAACGTGATGCACGGGCCCATGTCGTCATTTCTACAGGATCTGGAAAGACTCAAAACTCTCCGACTGGTTTTGATACCCAGCATCCCAATTGGTCCCCTGAGCCCACCAGAGTGTTCCCTAAGAACTGAGCCCAGGAGTAAGCCTTAAGCACTGCTGGATGTGCCCCAAAACTCCTTTGCAGGGGTCACATAGAAGAGGTTCATGGTCAATCATTTAAGACGGCTGGGTGGGGATTGCGGTTCAGAGATAGCCTGAGCACTTTCTTTCCTTGAGCCCCAATGCCCCGAATCTGCAGGAAATGAAAGAAGAAATGCCTTTAATTTAAAAGGACCTTTATTCTTTTCTCATCAGCCCAGGACAATTTTACAACGGGGCAGTTAGAAGGCGGTGATGCACCCAAGCACCACGGATGCTGATCGTACGTCTATTTCTTCTGAGCATCTCCAGAAATGTTACTTTAGACTTTTATATCGCTGCGTCACTGGGAATTGGTGAACAATTAATTCACAAAGAAATCACTCAAGGAAGATAAACGTAGTCTCTTTGCTCCAGAGGCCTGCCACCTTTCATCCCGCCGCTAGGTGGCACTCAGCCGCGCGCCGACACCCACGAACGTTTGTTCCGGAGCGTTCCGCCGGGTTCGCGCGAAGTGGACCGCCTCTCCCAAGCGCTGATTGGCTCCTCAGCCGAGGGCCGGTGGGAGGGGGCGTGGCCAACGGAAAACCGGAAGCGCCTGCGACGGAGAGCGCCGAGGAGCCCGAGAACGTCCTGACGCACGCGGGACCCCCGCGCCGTCTTAAAGAAGCCGGCGCAGCTCCTCCTCAGGCCCGGAGGGGGCGCCTCGGGCGGGATGGGATTCCTGAGTGGCGCGCCGCCGAACCGGGCAGAGACTAGAGTCGCATAGATGGTAGTTGGGCCACGCTCAGGAGAAGAGGAACGTGGAGAGGAGGGGTCACTAGAAGGGAAGGGGGAGACTCCGCGTAGGACAAACCCAGGCGAGGGAGGCATCGCCCTGAGAGCTTCTGGCGCACACTGGAAGTGGCGAGGGTCAAGTGGCCGCACCACACCGCGGGAGGCGGGGTCTCGACGAAGGGGCGTGGGCCCTGTTGTGGGCGTGGCCTGGGCAGTCCCGTGGGCGTGGCTTCTTTGCAGGTGGAGGTTGCACCCGAGGACCAGCCTGGGACCTTGGCTGCTCGCAGGGATGCGAGATGCAGTGATGTAGAGTTGCTGGGAGACACAGCTGGAGTGGGCGGGCCGGGGGGCATCACAGCTCCGGAAGAGCAGTCTGGGGCAGGGGCCGGAGAGATAGCACGGAGGTAGGGCGTTTGCCTTACACACACACACACACACACACACACACACACACACACACACACACACACACACACACACACGGCTGACCCAGGACAGAGCTGGGTTTGACTCCCCTGTATCCCATGTGGGTCCCCCCAAGCTTGCCAGGAGCGATTTCTGAGCACAAAGCCAGGAGGAGTAACCCTGAGCACCGGCCGGTGTGACCCCAAATAAACAAAAAAATAGAACGGGAGTGGAGGGAGGACAACTTCGGTGATGGGAATCCCCCGATTCAATGTTAATATGTACCTAAACGATTACTGTGAAAGATATGTAATCCACTTCGGTCAAAATAATAATAATAAGTAAAAATAAAAACGCAGTCTGTGTCACGGAGCCCCGAAGACTCTAGGGCATGGAGTGGGGGGTCAGCGTGGAGTTGAGACCAAGGAAGACGGCAGACTGAGCCAGTGCCGTGCAGAGGCCGGGAAGGTGGACGGGTGTGGGGGGCGACCTCCGATTGCAGCTGAGATGAGAGGGTCCATGGAGCCCAGGACTCGGGTGGCTTCCTGTGCCGGGTTCTCCACCCGGTAAAAACCTGAAGGTGGTGGAAGAGAAAGGGGACACGCGCGCGCACGCACACACACACGCTGGGACGGGGGGGCGTGGCGCGGGCCGAGCCCGGGCGCGAAGGGGTTAAGCCGCGGCGCGTTCGGCCCCGCCCCCCGGCAGGCCGCGGAGCCTGAGCCCAGCGCCGGAGCCCGGCAGCCGCCGCCCGCCTCCGCCCGCCCGCCCGCCCGCCCGGCGCCCGGGAGCAGCGCCGCGCCCGTCCCAGGCCTCGGCCCGGCTCGGCTCGGCTCGGCGCAGCGCGCAGCGGAGCGCAGCCACAGTCCCCGGGGTCGGCGCGGCGCGGCGCGGCGCGGCGCGGCGCGGCAGGCAGGCGGGGGCGGGCCCGGGCGCCCCGGCCGCTGAGCGTCCTCCGGGCGGGAGCGGAGCGGAGCGGGCGCCCGGCCTCGCCCGGCCCTCGTCCAGCCCGCCCGGCCGCCCATGGCGCCTTGAGCGCGGCCTGCCCGGGCCCCGGGGCGCTGCCATGTGAGCCGGCCGGGCGGGGGGCCCGGTGATGGCCGGGGAGCGGCCCCCGCGGCGGGGCCCGGGGCCTGGGCCCGCGGAGGCGCCGGGGGAGGGCGCGGCCGGGCCGGGGGCCGCGAGTCCGGGCGCGGGCGTGGGTGCGGGCCGGGGCCGGCCGTCGTCCTACCGGGCGCTCCGCAGCGCCGTGTCCAGCCTGGCGCGCGTGGACGACTTCCACTGCGCCGAGAAGATCGGGGCCGGCTTCTTCTCCGAGGTGTACAAGGTAGGGCGGGGGCCGGCGAGCCCGGCGGAGGCCGAGGCCGGGGCCGGAGGGGCGGGGCGGGGCCGGGCCGCGGGGCGCCGGCTGGGGGCTCGGAACCCACCTAGCCCGGCCCCGCCGCCCCAGGTCCGGCACCGCCAGTCCGGCCAGGTCCTGGTGCTGAAAATGAACAGGCTCCCCAGTAACCGCGGCAACACGCTCCGGGAAGTGCAGCTGATGAACCGGCTCCGGCACCCCAACATCCTCAGGTGATGGGGCCCCCAGACACCGGGAGAAGCGGGACGGGGGCCACGGGGCCCGAGCGCTCCTCGGCCAACTCTCTCCCACTCCCCAGGTTCATGGGCGTCTGTGTGCACCAGGGCCAGCTGCATGCTCTCACTGAGGTGAGTGTGGGCAGGCCAGGGGAACACTCTCCCCTCTACTCCCAATAACCGGCCGGGCTGCGGCCGGGTGCACCTACCGAGCGGATGAGGAAGGTGCTCTCTCCCTTGGACAAAAAAGCCTCCATGGCCCCATCCTCCCTTCCCTGGGTAGATGCCGCTAGTAGAACTTTCCGCTGGGCTGAAGATGTTCTCTGCTCTTCAGCCACTGCCCACAGCACAGGCTGGTGTGACTGGGGAACAGAGAGTGGGGCCTAAGAGCAAACTCTCCTTTCCATTCTCGGGGTCCTCTGAAACTTCCCCTGGCTCAAAGGGAGAGTTGCAGAGTACTGCCTGAAGCCTTAACACTCCTTCCCCCTTCCCCCTACCCAGTATATGAATGGGGGGACTCTAGAACAACTGCTCAGCTCCCCTGAACCCCTCTCCTGGCCTGTCAGACTCCGCCTGGCTCTGGACATTGCCCGAGGCCTGCAGTATCTGCATGCCAAAGGTGTCTTCCACCGGGACCTCACCTCTAAGGTAGGCCAGACCTGGGTGGAGGAAGGGGGAGTGTCGGGGTGTGCCTCACTGAGAGGATATCAAAATTGAGGGTGTTGGGGTCTCCAGAATCGGGGTGGGATGGGGGAATACACTGAAGTACTGAAAATCAATCTGTGTTAGGTGTGATGGGTGAGGTCGCAAGATTAGGGGACACTGGAGAAGGGGGATTCCTAACATGGCAGGAGCAGGAGGTGATAGGTGTGGGGTGCTCTGTGTGCGGCAGAACTGTCTGATCCGGCGGGAAGCTCGAGGTTTTACAGCTGTTGTGGGTGACTTCGGGCTGGCTGAGAAGATCCCCGTGTATAGGTAAATTGAATCTCCCCTAATCTCCTGGAAAACCCCTTGCTAATTGCTAAGTGTAGCCTCTGAAATATTGCCCTTGGAATGGGGAGGAGACTCGCCTTCTTTGTTTGGGGGGGTCCTGAAAGGGATGCTTGTACCTGCTCTGCCCCAGGGAAGGCGTGCAGAAAGAGCCACTGGCTGTGGTGGGTTCTCCCTACTGGATGGCCCCAGAGGTGTTGCGGGGTGAGCTGTATGATGAGAAGGTAAGACACCAACCCTTCAGACCCCTAGGGCTTCTGGCCGCAGCACTAGTACATTGGGTAGCACATTTGCCTTGCCTTGCCTGCCCACATTCAATGCCCGGCACCCCATATGGCCTCCTGGGCCTGCCAGGAGTGATCTCTGAGCAGCTCCAGGTATGGCCCCAAAAATAAACAAAAATCTAGACTGCCAAGGCCTTCCAGAGACCCAAGATCTTCCCACAAGACCCCATCCCACAGACACTCAATTCAGGGAACCAAAGATCCTTATTGCCCCTCAGGGACATTCCTCCAACACTGCAAACATAGGACTCTGCCCCCCTTGGCCAGGGTCTGATGAGGTCTCCCACCCACAGGCTGACATCTTTGCCTTCGGGATCGTCCTCTGCGAGCTTATTGCACGGGTACCTGCAGACCCCGACTATCTGCCCCGAACGGAGGTAAGACTGGTTCCATCCTGGCCCCTCAACCAAGAAGGAGTGGGGGTCCTGCTAGGGGCAGGAGGGAAACTAGGGAAAGCTGACATGAGCCCCTCCCTTTTCACCATAGAACTTTGGCCTGGATGTGTCTGCTTTCCGGGCACTGGTTGGCGAGGACTGCCCACTGCCCTTCCTCCTTCTGGCCATTCACTGCTGCAGTGTAAGTCCCCCCTCCCCCAAACACCCTCCCTGTGCCCTCAGCAACCCATAAGGCTGACCTGACTCTCTGAGTGGGAGAAAAACTTGGAAGACCCTCTCAAGGAATACTGAATAAAGCTACGCAATCTATACCCAATAGATGGAGCCAGGCACTCGAGCCCCCTTCAGCGAAATTACCCCACACCTTGAATGGATCCTGGAGCAGCTGTCGGAGCCAGCCCCCCTCACCAGGGCACCCCTTAAGCATACCCCGGGTAAGGGAGCACCCCTTTTTCCAAAAATAATTGTGCCTTGCTTTTGCTTGGAACTCTAGAAACTTGGTAGAGAAGACTGGGGATGGGCCAGGGAATAAGAGGCGTCCAGGAAAAACAGTTTGTTCATTCTAGAAGGAGGGAATGAGGGAGAAGTAATGGGCTTCATGGGTCAGCTCACCTATCAGGAGCACCTATAAGGCCCTTTTGTTTTGTTTTGTGGCCACATTTGGTAATATTTAGGTGTTACTCCTGCACTCAGGAATTGTTTCTGACAGTGCTTAGGGAACCTAATGGGATGCCTGAGATTGAACTTGGGTCAGCAGCCTGTAAGGCCAGCTCCCTTCCACTGTAGCTCTCCAGGCCCACTGAAACCCTTTTTTTTTTTTTTTGGTTTTTGGGTCACACCCGGCAGTGCTCAGGGATTATTCCTGGCTCCAGGCTCAGAAATTGCTCCTGGCAGGCACGGGGGACCATATGGGGCGCCGGGATTTGAACCAATGACCTCCTGCATGAAAGGCAAACGCCTTACCTCCATGCTATCTCTCTGGCCCCTGAAACCCTTTTTTAAGCTCTAATCCACCAGCTGCTTGGTAAAACCTCAGAAGTGAGACCCTGCCTGGCACTAAGAACAGTTACCTCAACTTCTCTTTACAGGGACTGTTCCAAGAGGGGGTCCCTCGGCCACGCTTCCCAGGCCAGATCCCCGGCTCTCCAGAAGCCGATCAGACCTCTTCCTGCCCCCCTCACCAGAATTACCTCCAAACTGGGGGGACAATCTGACTCGAGTGAACCCATTTTCACTACGGGAAGATCTCAGGGGCGGCAAAATCAAGCTTCTGGACACACCCAGCAAATCCGGGGTGCCTCTGTCCCTGGCACCACCCTCACCACTGCCCTCTGCCCCACT
Source organism: Suncus etruscus (assembly GCF_024139225.1). Classification (NCBI taxonomy): domain Eukaryota; kingdom Metazoa; phylum Chordata; class Mammalia; order Eulipotyphla; family Soricidae; genus Suncus; species Suncus etruscus. The sequence continues at coordinate 61,689,300 of NC_064848.1, forward strand.
ACCCCTGGTAACCACTCCAGACACCCAGCTGCAGCCTGTGACCCCAGCCCGCCGTTGCCGTTCCCTGCCCGCCTCCCCTGAGCTCCCCCGGCGGATGGAGACAGTGCTGCCTGGTCCAGGACCCCCAGCTGCCGGTCCCTCAGCTGAGGAGCAGATGGAGTGTGAAGGCAGCAGCCCTGAGCCAGATACTCCCGGAGCAAACCCCCAGCTGACCATGGCGGTGGCCACTGACAACTTCATCAGCACTTGTTCCTCAGCTTCTCAGCCCTGGTCCCCTAGACCAGGACCTCCTCTGAACAACAACCCCCCAGCTGTGGTGGTAAACTCCCCACAAGGCTGGGCTGGGGAGCCCTGGAACCGGGCCCAGCACAGTTTACCCCGGGCATCAGCCCTGGAGCGGACAGAGCCCTCACCACCCCCTGCAGCACCCCGGGAAGCTGATGAGGGGTTACCCTGCCCTGGCTGCTGCCTGGGCCCCTTCAGCTTTGGCTTCCTGTCTATGTGCCCACGCCCCGCACCGGCTGTGGCCCGATACCGCAACCTGAACTGTGAGACAGGCGGCCTCCTCTGCCACCGGGGACACCATGCCAAGCCCCCCACACCCAGCCTGCAGCTGCCTGGAGCACGCTCTTAGCATTGGGGCCTGAGGTACACAGGCCTCCTGCTTTGGCTTTCAGGATGCACCAAGGACAGGACACACGTGCTGGACAGCTGCAGCCCCTTTGGGCTCACTGATTATTCTCCCCCATGTAGGGGACCTCAGCATAGACTCGAGGGAGTGGACATGCCTCTTGGCCTCAGAGCTTGCTCTACCGAGAATCACCAAACATACACAGTGTTGCTGACATAGGAGACTAACGTGCAGATTATTTAAAAAGATTTCAATAAAACTGCCTGGCTGGCTCCGGGCTGCCCCTATCAGCTCAGCCCATGCGCCCTCCCCCACCCCATTCCACTCAGGGAGGCCAGAATCTCTTTTTCGAGGCTTCTTCACCCCCTTCCCAGGAAATAGGACTTCACACCAAGGGCAGCAGGCTGCAGAGAAGTGTGGGGCCTGGATTGGCCCTTGGCCAAGCTGGACACTTTCCAGGCAGAACAAGGTGCTCTTGGACCTGCAGGCTGTAGGTTAGGGATAAAGGGCTCGGTCTCTTATTGGCCTATATAGGGAGAGTAAAGCAGCATTAGCTTATCATGCAGTTCACTCTAGATCCTGGACAGCTGTAACACTTCTCTGCAACCCCCCAGCACCTATCTCTCTCTCTCTCTCTCTCCCTCTCTCTCTCTCTCTCTCTCTCCCTCTCCCTCTCCCTCTCCCTCTCCCTCTCCCTCTCCCCTCTCCCCTCTCCCCTCTCCCCCTCCCCCCTCTCTCTCTCTCTCTCTCCTCTCTCTCTCTCTCTCTCTCTCTCTCTCTCTCTCTCTCTCTCATGCAGTTCACTCTAGATCCTGGAAAGCTGTAACACTTCTCTGCAACCCCCCAGCACCTATCTCTATCTCTCTCTCTCTCTCTCCCCCCTTTCCCTCCCTCCCCCCTGACTTCTCTCTCCTCCCCTCCCAACTTCAACCCCTCCCACTTCTCTCTCTCCCCCTCCATACACTCCTCTCCTTTCTTCCATACACTCCCTTCCTTCACACTTACCTATCCCAGTTTAAAGGCAGCTCCAGTTCTTCATTTCTGAAAGCTGGCGACTCACAGATGCAAGGTAGATTACCACTACATGTGTATGACAACTTGTATTCGTGTTTCTCCCAAATGACACATGTCCTCTTAGAATTATACCTAAAGAGTAAAGTGGACTAGGATAATCTTGGTTCTCTGTGCCCCTTCACTCTCTTCTCTCTCATGATCCTGCTTAAAGCCTGATTCAAGCCCAAACTCTCCCAAGTCATGTCTGCATGTTTGGGGACACATGACTGGACTCCCACCAGAAGATGCTTTAGGTTGGGGATAAGGATCACCCAAAATAGAAGCTCCAGTTAGGGAACATGAGAGTTAACAGCTGTTTCAATATCCTTTGGATCAATCCTCAGTGTAAAGCCATTGCTTCCTCACTTTCATGGAGCAACTACAGTGCCCAAGAGGCCTCAACTGAGAAAGTGCCACATCGGTTGGGTAGCCTGGTGGAACAACAAAAGTTAGACCACCAGTATTCTTCAATTGTGAGATTCTAGCAAAAGCTTTAGCTACCACTGACTAAGTCCCAACCTAGTAATTGAAAATATGTTTTACAGCCTGCTAGATACTAGGAATAGACAGGACTTCCCTACAATTATTAATCAAATAGAGGAACAAATAGTATGATGCTGACTTACGGGGATTCAGATGAGAACATGGAAATGGGCCTTTTTGAAGAAATTGTAAAGTTGTAAATGCCCCAAATCCATAACAAACTTACCCAATTGTTTTACCATCATTTCTGTTCCTGAAGCGAATCATATATAGTTTAGACCAGGAAAGTTGATAGAGCATTGGATATAAGTAATTGATGTTTGTATCATCCTGGCAAATTCAGAGAGCAGAGGTGGAATGTGATGAAAATGGAAAATCAGGGTGGTTCAAAGGTTTGGAGCACATACTTCCCATATGGGAGTCCCAGGTTTTAAACCCCAAATACTTTCAGGTGTTGCCCCAAACCAAAAGTCAGCATGGATTAGGGAAGAAGGAGGGGATTGAGGTTAATGAAAGATGCCTGGTATACCAGGAAGCCCACAAGCTTCAATAAGTTTTTGGTTTTGCTTTTTCTTGCTTTTTGGTTTAGGACCCACATCCAGCAGTCCTCAGGGCTTATTTCTGAAGGGGCTCAGGGTTCCAGGGATCAAACTGAATGGGCCTGTACAAGATAAACCCCTGCATGCTGTACCATCTCTCTGGCCCCAATGCTACCAGCTTTGTAGGCATTTATTCATAGGAACCTGTCCTGCAGTTTTCAGGTGCCCCCTGTAGACACAGGTTTTCCCTCCACTTTCCCTCCTAGATGGATAAGAGGCTCTGCTGGCCTTGGACAAGAGTCTTTTTGTGGGTTATTCTGGTTTTCAGGAACCAGCTCCCATTTTTTTTCCCTAGGTACAGGACCCTCCAGTTGAGAGAGCAAGGAGATCAGAGTTGACGGGGCAGCTGAAATGAGACATTAATGGTGGCAAGTCAACTCTCATGCAAACTATAATCAGTTAAGGGCTACCTGGTGGAAACATTTATCTACCTTTCCTACCCTTCATAGGAAAGGCAGACCATGGTGTGAGTGCCACATATGTACAGATACTCAACTGTTGCCACGCCCCCAAACCGACAGGCCCACTGGAGACTGGGAGTTAGGATATGCTTACTGAGTAATAGTAAATGTCAGCGATGATTAGGTTAGATGACAATTTACAATATTCTATACAATCTTCCCAACTTCTCCGAGCAAGTAAGACATGAAAGCAAGTCCTCTTGTTCAGTTCCCATCCCAGAGGACAGCAGGAGTCTAAAAAAGGAAAGGAAACAAAACAGAGTGATAGCCGCAGGGAATGCAGAGGGAGAGCCCAGCACAGGACAGGACAGGAGCAAGACTCAATCAGCCTCCCCTGGGCTATCCTAGTGCTCTCACCCATTGCAGGTCTTTTGAACTTGGCAAACTTTCTTTTACCTTCCCTAGAAATGGAATTCCTGATACTCTGGTTTGTTTTGGTGCCAGGGATCAAACCCAGGGCCTCACACATGCAAATGCTCTAGCACTGGCCTAATTCCCCATCTTGTGTATTAAGAACCTTTTACATTCAACATGACTCCTTAATAATCTTCAAGGCTGCTGTACTCGGGCTCCTGGTACTGTACCCAACTTCTCATTACAGCAGCTACCCCATAGTTAAACTGATCTTACATGGGCCCTTATATAAGTGTCATTAGGATTTCTTATCATATCAACCCCCTAAATCACTCCCCTACATATTGAAAACTTCCCCACATTCTGCAAGCAGCCAGGCACCTCTTTTCTCTCCCTAAAAGTAGTCAACATTTGTTATCATACACCTTTAAAGTCACTTTACTAGGCCGGAGTGATAGTACAGCAGTAGGGCTTTTGCCTTGCATGCAGCTGAACCAGGATGGACTTGGGTTCAATTCCCGGTATTTTATATGATCATGAGCCTGCTAGAAGTGATTTCTGAGCAAAGAGTCAGGACTAACCTCTGAGTACCTCCAGGGGATGTGAAACAAAAACCAAAAAAATAATCACTATACATCAATTCTGATCCTCAAGTGATTTATGTTAAACTCTGGCTTATAAATGTGGCAGGGAAAGCAGCAAAAAAAAAAAAAAAAAAAGAAGAAAAAAAGGAAGCTTGGCCCACTCAGTAAAATCCAAGAAGCTGCTCAACACCCCTGGCTGAAATGTTACATTTTAACTTGGGACTCTAATTTCTTGAAACTGAAAGTTGAGAATCCACTTAAAACAAGCATTGGTGCCCATTTTACTGACTTTGTTAAGATGCTTGTGAATTCTCTTCATGTCCCTCCTCACACTTTGTCTCATGTCTATTCTCTTTTCCTGATTATTCATAGGAAATAAACACTCTCTAATACCCACACCCCAGCCTGTTCTCCAGATTCATCTGTATCATGGACATGTTGTGTGGGTTCTACTTCCATCCTCCAAAAAACACTCTGTTGTGCACCTTTTCTTTGGTCTTGGTCACCCAGCTACCCTCTTGAATTGGAATGTAGAGAAATAAATTGATGGGCACTTGAATAAAAAGACATCAATATGGCCAGATGGAAGAAGGTGAGAGCATAAGCCATGTTAAGGATTGGATATTTTCAGACCAGAACAAGAAAAAGTCAATAGAGTGTTTTACACTCTGAGCTGTGTCAATGCCCAGACACAAAGCTGTGTATCTTAATAATCTTTGATGCAGTTAACTGGACATGATCAGCTTTCAGTTTTTTAAGGATAACCCTGGCTGAAGTATGAAAAATGGATTGGGAAAGGGGTTGGGGCACAGGAGGAAGGATGTCAATCAAAAATATACTAAAAACAATAGCAAGTTGTTGTGGTTATTGTTGGAACTGAGGGAAGTGGATGAAGTTATAGATGATTATAGAGACTTGGTGGTGGGAAACCAAGGAATTCCCCCTCTGATGGATCATCTGCTGAAAGTAATAAGGAATATGGTAGGGTAAGAGGCTCCCTGAGATCATGTCAATCCTTGCACAGTTGCCTGCAATGCACAGAGCCAGCTAAGGTCAACAGTAGAAGTCTGCGCTAAGTGGAATGATCACACAATGTGCCAACCGTGGATGCAGGCAAGGGCATACTTGGTCATCTCAAGAAAATACAGCCAGGGCCCGGAGAGATAGCACAGCGGCGTTTGCCTTGCAAACAGCTGATCCAGGACCAAAGGTGGTTGGTTCAAATCCCGGTGTCCCATATGGTCCCCCGTGCCTGCCAGGAGCTATTTCTGAGCAGACAGCCAGGAGTAACCCCTGAGCACCGCTGGGTGTGGCCCAAAAACCAAAAAAAAAAAAAAGAAAGAAAGAAAGAAAGAAAAGAAAATACAACCATAATGAGCATAAGAAGGACAACAGAACTGTGAGAAGTTGGTGACAGATCAAAAACTGAGATTAGGAGCAGTCTGTTGGAGGAGTCTCATGAGGACCACTGTGGTCTGAATGAAGTCTAAAATGGCCATTTTTCATCCTAAACTGGCTGGTCTTTTGCTTCCAGAATGGAGGAACAGGAGCCAGGCGAGAGTTTAGTAAAGCACTTACCTTGCATGGTTCCAATTTCCAGTGCTGCAAATCAGAAAAAGACTAAATGAACACCTCATCCTATTCCCTAGCCCTCAGCACTCCTACCCCTTCACTATGAGTGGCACCCGCTCTGGTCATTTGCCTTCACACAAGCATCCAGACTGCTCTGTGCTAATCAGTATTTCTAAGCATTTGGGGAATCTCAGATATGAAGAGACATCAAGTTACATAGACCTTTGAGTAAATGTGCAAGCAAACAACATCACGTCCAAATTTAGGGTGGTTCCAGATCCTTGATGGTAATGTCAAGGCAAGGAAGTTGTCTGATTTGGACAGTGTTAGGGCTGCCCCATCCACAAAAGGAGGATCTGTTTAGAGCCAAGTAAGTCCCCCTAAATCCATTGTGCAGTTCTGTCCTCCCTGCCTGACGGTCATGGCAGCTAGTGTCAGCCTTCACTCTGGTTCAGTGTCCCTTTCTGGACCACATCGAGGCTCCAGAGAGATAGATGGAGAGATAAGAGATGGCTAAGGAGATTGATTGATCAATAGGAGTTCATGGAAAGGTAGATGAGGGATTAATAAATAGATATAAGAGGAACTAACGGACACTGTGAGAAATTGATGGATAAACAGATGAAGATGGATGATTGGGTGGATAGGTGGTTGATGGAGTGAGATTGATAGATGGAGAGAGTGGTCAGTAAAGGATAGAATATCCATGAATGGAGAGATGAGAGGTGACAGATGACAGATAGGTAGGTTTTTAGATAAATAAACAAGAGGTATATTCCCAAAGCATTGTATAGATATAATGCAATCTCTATAAGGATACCCATGATATATATATATTTTTTTTTGTTTTGTTTTGTTTTTAGGTCACACCCGGCAGTGCTCAGGGGTTACTCCTGGCTGTCTGCTCAGAAATAGTTCCTGGCAGGCATGGGGGACCATATGGGACACCGGGATTCAAACCAACCACCTTTGGTCCTGGATCGGCTGCTTGCAAGGCAAACACCTCTGTGCTATCTCTCCGGGCCCTACCCATGATATTTTTTAAAGAAATAGGTCAAACATTTCTGAAATGAATATGGAATGATAAACCATAGCAAAAAGAAGATAGAATGCATCATTTTTTCCTAACTTCAAAATGTACTATAAAGCAGTAGTAGTTAAAAAAGCATTGTATTAGAATAAAGACAGATCCTTTGATCAATAAAATAGGCTTGAATATCCTGAGACTAACCTTCAACTATAATTTTGTTGTTGTGTTTTGTTTTGTTTTTGTGTCACATCCAGCGGTGCTCAGGGGATACTCCTGGCTCTGCACTCAGAAATCGCTCGAGGCAGGCACAGGGGACCATATGGGATGCCGGGATTCGAACCACCATCCATCCTGGATCGACTTCGTGCAAGGCAAATGCCTTACCACTGTGCTATCTCTCTAGCCCCCAATGATTAATTAGTCTTTGATAAAGGATCAAGAAATACAAAGTAGAACAAGTAAAGTCTCTTCAACAAGTGGTGTTGGGAAAACTGGTCAACTACATACAAAAAAAAAAAGTGAACTCAGACCTCTCTTTAATGCATGCACAAAGATCAAATAAAAATGAATCAAAGGGGGCCCAAAGAGATAGCACAGTGGTGTTTGCCTTGCAAGCAGCCGATCCAGGACCTAGGTGGTTGGTTGGAATCCCGGTGTCCCATATGGTCCCCCGTGCCTGCCAGGAGCTATTTCTGAGCAGACAGCCAGGAGTAACCCCTGAGCACTGCTGGGTGTGGCCCAAAAACAAAACAAAACAAAAAAATGAATCAAAGGTATCATCTCACATCACATAGACTGGCACACATCACAAAGACCAAGAACTATCAGTGCTGGCAGAGATGTGGAGAGAAAGGAACTCTCATTCACTGCTAGAGGGAATGCCATCTAGTTCAGCCTTTATGGAAAACAATATGGCAATTTCTCAAAAGACTAGAAATTGAGCTTCCATATAAACCAGCTATACCACTATAGGTATATCCCTAGGAACACAAAAATACAATTCAAAAATTCCTTCCTCACACCTGTTTACAATAGTCAGACTCTAGAAACAACCAACAGATGAATGGCCAAGGAAACTGTGGTACATATACACAATGGAATATTATGCAGCCATCGGGAGAGATGAAATCATGAAATTTTCCTATACTTGGATGTACATGGAATCTATTATGCTGAGTGAAATAAGTCAGAGGGAGAGAGATAGACATAGAATAGTCTCACTGATCTATAGGTTTTAAGAAAAATTAAGGACATTATTGTAATAGTGCCCAGAGACAATAGAGAGGAGGGCCAGAAGGACTGGCCCACAATATGAAGCTCACCACAAAGAGTAGTGGTGCAGTTAGGGAATTAAATATGCTAGCAACTATCATGACAATCTTAATGAATGAGGGAAGTAGAATGCTTGTCTCAAATACAGGAAGGGTTGGGAAGGAAGGAGGAGGGCATTGATGGTGGGAATGTTGCACTGGTGAAGAGGGGTGTGTGTGTATATATATATATATATATATATATATATATATATATATATATATATAGCGCACTGGGAGAATTTAACAAGAAAAAAAACTAACCCTATCCAAAAAATGGGAAGATATGAACAGAAACTTCCTTAAAGAAGAAATATAGGGGCCGGAGAGATAGCATGGAGGTAAGGCATTTGCCTCTCATGCAGAAGGTCATCGGTTTGAATCCCGGCGTCCCATATGGTCCCCCGTGCTTGCTAAGAGCAACTTCTGAGCATGGAGCCAGGAGTAACTCCTGAGCAACTGCCGGGTGAGACCCAAAAACCAAAAAAAAAAAGAAGAAATATAGATGGCCAAAAGTTGCATGAAACAATGCTCCACATGATTAATCATCAGAGAGATACAAATCAAAACACAATGAGGTATCATTTCACACCACAGAGACTGGCATACATCACAAAGAACAAGAACAACCAGCGCTGACACAGATGCATGAAGAAAGGGACTCTCATTCACTTCTGGTGGGAATCTAGACTGGTTCAGCCATTTTGGAAAACAATAAGGATATTCCTCAAAAAAACTAGAAATTGGGGCTGGAGTGGTGGCACTAGCTGTAAGGCATCTGCCTTGCAAGCGCTAACCTAGGATGAACCGTGGTTCGAAAAGGCATCTGCACTCCTATGTTCATTGCAGCACTATTCACAATAGCCAGGATCTGGAAATAACCCAAGTGCCAGAGAACAGGTGAGTGGATAAAGAATCTGTGGTACATCTATTCAGTAGAACACTATTTAGATGTTAGGAAAGATGAAGTCATGAAATTTGTTTATACATTGATGCATATTATTATTCATTAATAGACTATAAAATATTATGCTTAGTGAAATGAGGAAGAGGGTTAGACATAGAATGATCACACTCATTTATGGGACATAAAAAAAGATTGTACGGTAATAATATTCAGAGACAATAGAGATGACCACAGGAGGACCAGTACAGTCGAGGCAGAGAAGAGACCATTGTGACAATGACAGTTGAACAAGATTACTCTAAACAAAAACTGGGTGCTGGGGCTGGAGTGATGGTGCAGCGGTAGGGCATTTGTCTTGTATGCAGCTGACCCAGGACGGATCTCAGTTTGATTCCCCCCGCCCCCATGTCCCATATGTTCCCCCAAGCCAGGAGCGATTTCTGAGCATAAGCCAGGAGTAAACCCTGAACATCACCAGGTGTACCCCCCCCCCCCAAAAAAAAAAAAAACCCTGGGTGCTGAAAGGAGATGAAGTGACATGTTTGATATCCCTTCAGTAATAATATTGCAAACCACAGTGGGGGGGGGGGAAGGAGAGAGAAAGAATGAGAGAGGAGTGAGAGAGGAGTGAGAGAGGGAAAATGTCACAGAAGCAGGCAAGGGGAATGACAAAGGGAAGGCAGGAAGAAAACTTGGGACATTGATGGGAAATGTGCACTAGTGATGAGAGTTGTTTATTCTATGACTAAAACTCAGTCATGAGCAACTTTGTAATTGTATCTCACAGTGATTTAAAGAAAAGTATTTTTCGAATTAAAAAAATAAGAAGATAGATACAAAGATCCTATCTCTCCACTAGAATCTCCTCCCCTCCCTCTCCCTTCATCTGTCACCCCCACACCATACAGAGGCCCCAGCACTGTGATCCCTGGTTGATACCTGGACTGGTGCAAGTGTAGAGGCGCCTCAGCCTGTCCTGCACGTTTTCCAATCTTTGCTCCAAATTCTTCCTCTGTGTCTCCTCCTGCTGCAAGGTGGCATTTACATTATCCAGGTCTCTCTGGCAGTCCTTCAGTTGCTTTTCGGTGTCCTGGCCCACCTGCTGCTCTTTTTCTAGGAAACTCTTACTCTGTTCCAGCTCATCCTTGGACCCCTTCAACTCCATCTTTGTCTGCTCCAGTTTTGCTGAGGTCTCGCGGAGCTCCTGCCTCAGACTGCTATTGGTGGATTCCAGTACCCCATGCACTCCCTGAAGCTGCTGTAACACCTGCAGATCTGTTGGGCCACAAAGAAATATTGGCTCTCTGCTTCTTGCAACCTTTGGCACAAGGGGGCAGATTGTAAGGTCTGTTTGCCAGAAGCATATAGAGAGGTGAGAACTGAAACAAACCTGGAGCATACACCTGGCAGCAGCGGGAGGCCCAGCAAGACACCAGGAGCCAAAACTCAAAGAGACCTTTACTGGGGGGCCAGGACAATAAATAGCAAAAGCGGCTAGGGCATTTGCCTTTCATATTGTGGACTTGGATCCCATTCCCAGCACCCCAGATGCACACACACACACACACACACACACACACACACACACACACACACACACACACACACACACACACACGATGTGGAGGTCTAGCGAATGAGGACTGATGTCAGGGCAAGGGGTGAGAGGGAGGTGATGTGAGGGTGGAGGTTGGTGAGGAGATGGACAGTTGTTGGGGTGGGGGTAGGAAATGCGACACCCCCAGACTCACAGCGAACCATCAGGCAGATCGCGGCCACCGCCAGAAACAGGCATCCCAGGAGCAGGCCCAGAAGCACGTAGTGCACACAGGTGGCTCGGCCTGGGGACATTGGGAGGGGGCGGACAGATCCTGAGTCCCGGGAAACTCTGCGCTTCAAAGGAGCATGTGGGGGTCCTGGGAAAGCGCCTCGGACAAAGACCCTGGAAGGCAGGGCAAATCCCGCGAAGAGAACCGAGTTGGGGTTGGGAGAAGGGGGACTGCCTGGCAGCCAGGAGCCAAGACTTGGACACGGGGGGTGGGGAGGGGGCGGGAGGGGAACCTTGGTAAACAGAGGGACTCTGAGTCCCCGGGCCGGGTCGGGTCGGAGCTTGACTGGGTGACGTCGAAGGTGATGGGTGCACCCCTGAACTCACTCACGGGTCAGACCGCACCCGCGGGGGGTACCGTGCCTGTCTATGATGGCCCGGGGTGGGCGCGGGCGCGGGAGGGTGACGGTGAAACCGGGGGGGGGGGGGGCGGTAGAAGGGGTCGCAGGGGCTCGGGCCCGCCAGACTCACCACGAAGGACCCGCTTCGCTGCCGGGAGCGTCGCAGAAGGCCAGGGAGAGGGGTGCTGATCCTCGGAGCTGAGCCCTGTGCAGAGACATGTGAAGTTGCGGAACCCCAAGAAATATGTCTCATCCACCCCGACACTAGCCATGCTTCCCTCTCTACCTGGGTCTGGCTCCATCCTTTTCTGGGGGGCTCATCACTCTCCCGGATCTCCCCCAGTTGCTCCTTAGGGGTCTTTACCAGCAGATCCAGGTCTTCCTCCCCCAGAACTTCTCCCATCACCCCCAGCACCTCACTACCAGGGTGACTGCCACTCTCTGCACCTCTGTTTTCCCAAGAACCTGGCTCCAGATCCTATCACAGCACCCACATACCTGCTTTGTCCCCTGGTCCTGAGGAAGCCAACTTGGAAAGTCCCCCCTGGGCTGGAGACACATTCTCATAGGTGAGTTCTCCATCTTCATCTTCATTCTCATCTGCAGGGAGAAGGGGGTGGTGTTTGTGGAAAGGGGCCTGCAGGACCAGGGGACAGGGATGAAGGAGGTAAAAGATGCACACACACACACACACACACACACACACACACACACACACACACACACACACCAGTGCTACCTCTTACCCTGGCCCAGCCGGCAGCCTATGTTCTTCAGGGGCGCCTTGACAAACCTCAGGTCTGCGTAGGTGATGGCCTCAGCCATGGCCTCACCCCTACTCGCTGTGCCCTCGAGTTCCCCCTCTATCCCTTATCTGTGGCCAACTCGGTTTACCCTGTGACTTCCAGTCACAAAAGAGGAAGAGAGGGTGGGGAAGCAGATGCTTGCTGAAGGCCAGCCCCTTTTCCACCCACAACTCACAGCATCTCAGGGGAGAGGAAACAGAGCAGAACTAGAGCCTGGGGGTCCCTGGAGCTCTACTCTGCTACAGGCCTCCCTCTGTGCATCCCAGACCCCCTTCCAATGCCCTCTGAGTGGGCCCCTTTTCTGCTGTCCTGTCAACTGCCAATGCTTTGTGCCCACAAGAAAAGCTCCCCAAGTTTGCTCTAGACTTGCTTCATCCCCCACATCACCCTCAGGAATTGCAAGCTCCAGAGAAGGCTGAGAAGGCTGGAACTCATGCTTTGCCTACTGTAAGACCTAGTCTATCACTACAGAGGCCCCAGAGCACTGTTAGGATGATCCCCAAACACCAAACTGAAGATTAGCCCCCTTCCATGATTGCCCCTGAGTAGCACCCCCCAATAACAAGGTGTTTACCTTGAGAATTCTTTTTTTGTTTTGTTTTGTTTTGGGGTCACACCTGGCAGTGCTCAGAGGTTACTCCTGGCTCTATGCTCAGAAATCGCTCCTGGGGCCCGGAGAGATAGCACAGCAGTGTTTTGCCTTGCAAGCAGCCGATCCAGGACCTAAGATGCTTGGTTCGAATCCCGGTGTCCCATATGGTCCCCCGTGCCAGCCAGGAGTAACCCCTGAGCAACGCTGGGTGTGGCCCACAAACAAAAAAAAAAAAAAATCGCTCCTGGCAGCTCAGGGGACCATATGGGATGCCAGGATTTGAACCATCAACCTTCTACATGCAAGGCAAACACCTTACCTCCATGCTATCTCTCCAGCCCCTTACCTTGAGAATTCTAATGTGGCATTTAGACCCTTCTATTGTTTGTTTGAAGTCACATCCAGTGGTGCTCAGAGATTACTCCTGGCTCTGTTCTCAGTAATCACTCCTGATGAGCTCTAGAAGTTGGAGCAAGAGGAATAGAACAGCAGGTAGGGCGCTTGCCTTGCATGTTGCCAACCCACGTTTGATCCTCACTATCCTATATGGTCTCCCAAGCCAATCAGGTGCCCTCATCATCCCAGATTTCCCTGCAGACATGGCTTCCAAAAAAAGTTCTCTATGTGAACTGGTGAAGGAATATTGTATGACATGACTGAATCTCAACCATCAGCTTTGTAGCTATATATCTCATGGTAATTTAAGTAAAATAAATGATTAAAATACAAAAAGATGAGAAAGGGTGTAAAATAAAAATATAAACCATAAATCCACAAGTTGGGTGAGACTGCCCCAGGCACAGTGTTTATAACCTCTCAAGCAAACAGGGCTGATGAAGCAGGGTAGTGGCTGAGAGATAATACCAAGCCAGTGAGTTAAAGTTTCATTGGAGTTAATCTACTTTTTGCCTCATGGTCTTTCTCTGCCATGTGCAGGCCTCTGTCATGTGTTCATTTTCTGCCGAGCCCAAAGCTAGACTCCTCTCTTTATTCAAACCAACCCCTAATCTCAGGTGGAAGAAAGTCAGATACAAAAGCAACTATTCTGGTTTTTATATCCCAAAGGAAGTGATTAGGGAAAAGGAGGTTAGGGAAGGGTTCACCTCCAAAAGGGGGTTTCTGATTTCATGACATTCATTTCCCCCACATTCACCTGTTGGATGCTTCCACGTACTCTACTTCCCTCCTGCTCCAGTACTGCCAAGGATTCCACTTAGCAGTTCTCACCCCTAACCTGCTCCTGAGAGGGGTGAAGCCTTAGGGAGCGGGGAGTAAATTACTGGAACATACAGTCTCCACTAACACCCTAGACCCCTCCTCACAGCCTCTCCTGTACTATGGATGTTCACATCTCAAGCTGTTCCTTGGTTTGTGATTGTTGGGACCTAAGTTCTTTTTTTTTTTTTTTTGGTTTTTGGGCCACACCCTGTGACGCTCAGGGGTTCCTCCTGGCTATGCGCTCAGAAGTTGCTCCTGGCTTGGGGGACCATATGGGACACCGGGGGATCGAACCAAGGTCCGTCCAAGGCTAGCGCAGGCAAGTCAGGCACCTTACCTCTAGCGCCACCGCCCAGCCCCAGGGACCTAAGTTCTAAACAAGGAGGAATGCTGTTTTGTGAAGGCCACATGGCTGGCTTCTTCTCAGGTTCTGAGCAGGGAAAGACATTATTTTGTTAAAACCACATGGTGGGGGTCTTCATAAGCTTATTTCCATATACACTGTCTCAAGCTCCTTGGCCAGATAGTCTATCAGGGAAGGACAAGGGAGCAGTTGGAAAGTACCCCTAAACAATAGCCAATCATTTTAAAGATCATCAGAAAGCTGGAAACTCCCTATTTCCCTTCCCTATATAATCTTCCTCTTGACCCTGACTTTCTTTGGGAGGTGGCCCGGGCTGGCCAGTGTGGGGGTCTTGTTGGCAGACAGATTGAAGTATTAAACTTTATTCCAGTTGTGTGGTCTTGTCCTTCTACTCTGGACCTGAGCAATGATGTTCCAGCCTCTGAGCTGGACCCTGCCTTTGGGTCCAGGTTACAGGAGTTCTGGAATGTGCCTGCATTGGGGGTGAGGAGGAAAGAGAGAGCCCCAGGTCTAGAAAAGACAGTAGCCTGGAGAGAGGGAGAGTGGGGAGTAAGTAAGCTGAGGAATGGGCTTTGCCTGTGGGAGCCCTAAATCCCAGCCTTGCATTAGCAAGGACCCAGGGCATAGCAGAATGAGTGCTGAGTGCAGATTTTGAAGCCACAGAGGACTTGGGGGTTTTGTTTCCTCTTCGTCTTGATTTATATGTTGGCCTGTGGTCACACAATGGGCTGTAGTGCTACAAAGCAAACATGATAGCCAGGAGATTGGGGGGACTAAGGGAACCCAAACAACCAACAGAGAAGCTCAGGCTGTGCTCAGCACATTGAGCTGAACTGTAGACTGGAATTTTGCCTCTGAGAGTTCCTGGGTGTCCCTAGAAGAGTTTCTTTATAAGGGGTAGTATTGGGTCATACCCAGAAGTACTTAATGGCTAGTTTGGCTTGAGCTCAGGGCTCACTTCCAAGGATGCTGAGGGCTGTGCAGTGCTGGGGATGGAGCTCAGGCTTCCTGCATGTGAGCCTGTACTCCAACACTTTGAGCTCTCATCTTGGCCTCAGAAAGTAGATATTTTCTTGATTTGGTTTTGGTTCTGTCTTGCTTTCTTAGTAAAATACTTCCATCATTAAAAGGACCAAAACTGAGGAGAGAAAGTGTGTGTGTGTGTGTGAGAGAGAGAGAGAGAGAGAGAGAGAGAGAGAGAGAGAGAAGAAGAAGAAGAAGAAGAAGAAGAAGAAGAAGAGAGAGGGAGAGAGAAAAAGAGAGAGGGAGAGAGAGGGAGAGAGAAGAGAGAGAGAGGGAGAGAGAAGAAGAAAGGCAAAGAGAGGAGAGAGAGGCAGAGAGAGGAGAGAGAAGCAGAGAGAGAGATAAGGTGCAATAGACTGAGCACATGCTTTGCATGTAGGAGTCCCAGGCTTCATCCCCAGCACCAAAAGATCCACTTCTGCAGGATCAAAAACCAAAAATAAAACAACCCAAAATTCCAATATTGACCCTTTACATAACAACCCCAATGAATCCGGAGCCTTTGTTGGGTAGATGAAGCTGAGAGGGCCTAGGAGCAGGGGAGGGTTGGAGGGCTAGGAGTTGCAGGCTAATTCCCCAATGCTCTTTATACGGGTGTGGTCTAGAACGTGATGGATCTACAAAAGAGGATGCTTGTGGCATGAGAAGCTCCGGAAGTGGATGTGCCAGCCACCTGGAGCCCCACCTGCAGCTGAGGAAGAAGGGGGTGCTCACACACACACACTCACAGCCTATGTGTGTGATTAGTGGGGTATGAGGCATGTTCAAGGCCCCAGGCCTACCCACAGTACCATGCCACCCCTGAAAAGGGGCTCACTGACACATATATGAGTATGTGTGTGAATGTGTATGTGTATGTGTATTGTGCTTGAAATGCACATGTGTGAGTGTGCAGATGTTTGAGTTTGTATCTGAGTGTGTGCATGTGATGAGTATGTGTCTGAATGTGTGTGTCTCAGTGTGTTCCTGAATGCATGTATGTGAGTGTGTGTGTTCAAGTAAATGTGAGCACCCCTAGGTCCTTGCCATGTGTTGGGTGTTCTCCCTCATGTCCATGTCTATCACTTGTATCTTGGGCCTATCGTGTCTATCACGCTGGGTATTTGTATGTATGTGACATGCTTTTCCTGTGTCTCTAGGTGTCTTGTGCTTGTTTTTATTTTTCCACTGTAGGAATCCATAGACCATTCTCAAAAAAGCCTTGAAAGGTCATGGGGACACAGTTCACAGATAGTTCCTTTTAAAGGTCCACTGATTTCTGAAGTGTCCCTGCAGCTGTTAACTGACCTGCTTCATGAAAGTTTCCAGTAGCTGGTTCTCTCCCCAGACAAGCAGCTAGCCCCACCCCCTGTGATGGCAGTGCTATGTGTCTGTGACCCCCTGGGGACATCTGAGAACCGTGAAAGTGAGTGGGAGTGAACGAGCAGCTGGTGAAAGCAATGGGTGGTGGCTGTCAGAGTGCATCCAGAGCTGATGAGAGAAGGAGCACTAACAGAAATTCTGGCCATGTCCAGTTTTCAGAACCAAACCATAAGTGAGAAAGCTGTTGGCATCTGGTCAAATGCCTAGACAGGGTTTGCATGAAGTGAGTGAAAACCTCCAAAGTCACCAGCATGCCTCAGATATGGGTAGCAGATCTACCCTACAGACCTTCCTCTGGATTCTTGGGGGTGGTTTGAATCTCTCTGGCCTTCTGCACCCCTCTGTCTTAGATCAGCATGAAGCCTGCCATGAGAGGGTTAAGGCAGCAGAGCCTTTTCCTTCCCTGCATATCCCTCACAAACCTGTGAGTACTGACATCCAACTTTCCAAGCTGGACCACAACTGTCCAACCTGCCAGCCATGCCTGGGGCTTTTAGGGCTGTGGGGCCTGCGCTAGATGGTTCTGCCTTCTGGGAACCGAGAGATCATCTGAAAGCCAAGAAAACAAACACCCAAGTCAAATCCTGCTCCCTCTACACAGGAAAATTATGAAGGTGGAAAAGGGGGAGTCCCAATGATGAGGCATCTGGGAAGAATTGGCTGTGTGGAAGGGGTTTATCTGACAAACATTGGAGAAGTCAGTCTAACCAGGCATTTTCTGATTCATATTTCATTTTGCCTTCATACTTTGGTCATGAGACATCCTTCTCTGTAGGTAAGAGAGGGTAGGAAAATGACTTCATACAAATGTTCACATGCTGAACCCCAGAACCACGGGGCCAGAGAGTTAGTACAGTGGGCAGGATGCTTGTTTTCGTAGGTCCAATCTCCAGCACCCTAGAGACATCTGGGCCAGATTCTCACTAACAGAATGCAATACATTTTGGGTCATTTCTTACAGCAGTTATAACATATGGAGCTTGTGGGAATAAATATGACATAATGGGAAGAATATGTATTGTGGATAAAGAAACCATCCTTTTTGTTTGTTTGTTTGTTTGGGTCACACCCGGCAGCATTCAGGGGTTACTCCTGGCTTTATGCTCAGAAATCGCCCCTAGCAAGCACGGGGGACCATATGGGGTGTTGAGATTCGAACTACCGTCCTTCTGCACGAAAGGCAAACGCCTTACCTCCATGCTATCTTTCCGGCCCCTAAGAAACCATCCTTGACACAGTACGTGACTCCAGCCCTGCCAAGTTTACTATTTCCAGGGTTGGAGTGATAAGACAATAGTAGGGCTTTTGCCTTCCATGTTGATGACCCGTTTGAGCTAGGGCACCCCACATGGACCCCAACTCTGCCAGGGGTGATTCCTGAGTACAGACCCAAGATTAAGCCTTGTGTATCACCAGGTGTAGCCCAAAAACTAACAAACAAAAAACAAGTTCAACTATTTCCTTTTTTTTTTTTTTTTTTTTTTGGGCCACACCCTGTGACGCTCAGGGGTTCTTCCTGGCTATGCGCTCAGAAGTTGCTCCTGGCTTCTTGGGGGACCATATGGGACGCCGGGGGATCGAACCACGGTCCGTCCTAGGCTAGCGCAGGCAAGGCAGGCACCTTACCTCCAGCGCCACCGCCCGGCCCCCTCAACTATTTCCTAAGAAATAAACTAGAGTTCTAGATAATTACCGTATTTTCCGGCGTATAAGACGACCCCCTAATTTTGCAGTTAAAACATAGGTTTAGGCCTATATTCGCTGTATCAGACAGAATGTTCCTGTGCTGCAACTGTATGTACCACAGTGAGCCAATCACAACAAGCAAAGGTTCAAAGGTTATACTGTAATAGACTTCCTCTCGGACTCTGGCCAATCTGAGCAGGCTTTTGACAGTGTAGATTCGGGTCCAGAACATTGTCTAATTTGCATGCATAAAAAGCCTGCTTGGATTGGCTGAGCTAGAGAGGCGGTCCGAGCAGCCTTGCAGTGATTGGTCCCTTATCATAGGCACCTTTTCTGGCAATTCCCTGGTGGCGTCAGTTAATCTCCCCCACTACGTGAACCAAAACAACACCCTTCCTCGGACCCTAGCACTGAACCACCAACACGGTTAGCTGGGTTTTGCTAGAAGTGTCCCCCAGATCTCCTGAGTACTGTTTGGGAGCCCCCAAGAAAGAGATTTGGAAACTCTGCGGCCTGATTTTTGTTTGTTTGTTTCGTTTAGCGGCATATTGAAACATTTTTCGGGATATACTTGGCGTATAAGACGACCCCGATTTTCGGTTGACTTTTTTTTTTTTTTTGTTTCAAAAGTCGCCTTATACGCCGGCAAATACGGTAGACCAAACAAGAATGTAACTGCTTAGGCCGCATGATAGTGGGTAGGGCATTTGCCTTGTATGCGCCAACTAGGTTTGATTTCTGGCATCCCATATGGTCCCCTGAGTGCCACCAGGAGTAATTAATTCTGTGTGCAGAATCAGGATTAATTCCTGAGCGCAGATGGATGTGGCTCAATTCCCCCCCCCCCCAAATAAACAAAAATGAACGTGATTGCTGAAGACATATTTTGGCTAAAGCATTTTCAAACTCTATCAAAATAGCTCTAAAGTCACCAGGGATACCTCAATTCATCCTCTAACAACATCTCTGACCTTTAAAGACAGAATGTGCACGTTCTATACCAGCCTGCAGAGGGTTCCATCCTGTTTCTCACCTTGACTTTAAAGCAGTACCTTACTTGACCAAGTACTTACTTGCAAGCCCAGGGCTAGAGAGAGAGATTACAGGGGTTAAGACTCTTGTCTTGCATGTGACCAAGTTTGTCTCCTAAACACCACCAGTAGTGACCCATGAATTCAGAGGCAGGAGTAAACGCTGAGCACTGCTGGATATGACCCAAACAATAAATTGCATAGTCCCAACTCCCAGTGCATTTTAATGTAGTTTCATTTTTGATTGACAGATGAATATAATATTGATGCTAGATTCTTTGTGCAGAATTTTTATTTGGCTTTTTTTTTTGTTTATTTTTGAGCCACGCCTGGCAATACTCAGGGATTACTCCTGGCTGTGCTCCTGGTATTGCTCAGTAGAACACATGGGTTTCTGAGATCAAACCAGGTCATCAGCATGAAGGCAAATGTTCTACCCAGGCACTATTGCTTCAGCCCTATTTTTGTGCATAGTTTTACACACACACAATCCCATACCATCATTATCACCACCACCACCACCACCACCATTTCATTTCAATCATTTCAAGCCAAAGAAAATGGCAATAACAAGATCTTGTCTAGTTTTATGTCAGTCTTCTGTCAGCCTGGAATGTTAGATGGTTGCTAAAATCATCTAATCTAAGCCTCATGCATCTTTGTGTGAGGAAGGCCTTGGGGCAGTGCATGGTACCACATGGTTCTGAACACTGCCAAGATTGACCCCAAATGTTGATCTGGCAGTAGCCCCTGAGTGCACTGAGTCTGCACCCCAAACAATAGCAACAACAAAGATTAAATCTAACAGTTCTTACCATAACAATAAATGATAGAGACCTAGGGATGACACAGAGGTAAGGGCCTGCCTTGCAAGCCTGAGTTTATAAGACTGAATTTGATTCCCACCTAATACCATATATACTGAGTGTGAGCCCAGTGGTTCTCATATTTGGGAGCCCCAGGGAAATTATTAAACCTTCATATTTTGGGGCCGGGCGGTGGCGCTCGAGGTAAGGTGCCTGCCTTACCTGCGCTAGCCTAGGAGACGGACCGCGGTTCGATCCCCCGGCGTCCCATATGGTCCCCCAAGCCAGGAGCGACTTCTGAGCGCATAGCCAGGAGTAACCCCTGAGCGTCACCGGGTGTGGCCCAAAAACCAAAAAAAAAAAAAAACCTTCATATTTTAAAAGGTTAATTATAAAATGTGATATCCACCTAGTAATCATAACGTAATATATTGCAAATAAACAGTGTTTAGACATTAAATTTAGGATGGAAGGTAGGACAGCAGGGAGTAGCCAGGAGGGAGGAAACCAAGGCATCTATATTCCACCATTTCCATCAGGTGATAGATACAATGCTCAGCTCAGAAGCTGATCCATGTTCCTCTGCTCCCACAGAAGGAAGTAGGTATGGGTGATCCTTACCCTGCACTGGACCATGCAAGGGTGGCCCTTTGCCACTGATCCATTTTGTCATATTTGGACTTGCAAAAAGTTTCTGCATTCCTACCCCCCCCCCTTTTTTTTTTTTTTTTGCCTGCGACCTGAGTGCTTTTCTAACTCTTTTAAAGAATGTTCTAAAAATAATACCACATTGGGGCTGGAGCAATAGCACAGCGGGTAGAGCATTTGCCTTGCACATTGTGGACCCAGGTTTGATCCACAGCACCCTCTATAGTCCCTGAGCCTGCCAGGAGTGATTTCTGGGCTCAAGGCCAGGAATAATGCCTGAGCTGCATCAAGTGTGACCACAAAATAATACATTATTTTTTAAATAAAAATCAGGGATGGGGGTCGGAGAGATAGCATGGAGGTAAGGCGTTTGCCTTTCATGCAGAAGGTCGGTGGTTCAAATCCCGGCATCCCATATGGTCCCCTGAGCCTGCCAGGAGCAATTTCTGAGCATAGAGCCAGGAGTAACCCCTGAGCACTGCTGGGTGTGACCCAAAAAAAAAAAAATTAGGGGTGTTTGAGCCACACCCAGTGGTGCTTATGGGTTCACTTAGGAATTACTCCTGGAGGTGCTCAGGAGACCATATGGGGTGCCAGGAATCACACGTGGGTTGGCCATGTGCAAAGCAAATGTCCCCCCCCCCAATGCTACTATTTCTGACCTCTTTAATACATTTTTAATTGAATCACTGTGATATACACAGTTACAAAGTTGTTCATGGTTGAGTTTCACTGTACAATGTTCCACCACCCATCCTTTCACCAGTACTCACTTCCTGTCATCAATGTCCCCACTTTCCCATCTGCGCTTTACGAAAGCCTACCTCTATGGCAGACATTTTTCCTCCTCTCTCTTTTCTCTCCTTTTGACATATTATTTTTAACTTTATATTTTTCCTTGAATAGGTTCCCTCTAGGTAACATGCTTAGGTGAGTGTTTTGGGCCATATCTGTGGTACTGGGGGCCAGGCAGTGTCAGGAATTGCACAGGGCGACTTCTGAGTGCAGAGCATGTGCTCAGCCTTTTAAGCTATCTCCCTTGACCTGACAGGCTGGTTTGTTTGTTGATTTTGTTTTGTGTTTAGTATTGGCCATACTTATTGGTGTTGGAGGTATACTCTGCTTTATGCTCCAGGGCTCTGGTGTTTCTCAGAGGAATATTGCAGTGCCTGGGACTGAAACATGGCCTCCTGCATGTAAACTATGTGTTCAGCCACTTGAACTACCTCTGTGATCTCCAAAAGACATTTAATCAAATAATTCATCTCATTCATATCCATCACAATGAATATGTCTTTTTTTTTTAAGTTTCTGGGCCACACCCGGCAGCACTCTGAGGTTACTCCTGTCTCTGTGCTCAGAAATTGCTCCTAGTAGGCTCAGGAGACCATATGGGATGCCGGGGTTCAAACCTGGGTCTATTCTGGGTCAACGGCATGCAAGGCAAACAACCTACAGCTGTGTTATCTCTCTGGCCAATTCTTCCTTCTTTTTATTTTTATTTAGTCCAATAGGTTCAGGCCTAAGGCAGAGCTGGCAGTGTTGAAGGGGAGAAGGTGCATGGTACCAGAGATTGAACCAAAAGCCCTATGCTTGAGGTAAAAACATCTGACTTGCCTTTACCAGTGTAAACTATTCTTGTTTGATCCAACTATTTATCTCATTTACCCCTTGTTACTTACTAAGAGTTGCCATCCCATCCCATCCCCCTGAAATAGATGAACAGGGTTGTTCTAGCATGTGAAAAACAGAACAGCTATTTCCATCCTCCCCTCACATTCTCACCACACCAACCAGACATGTTTTTAGATTTCCCTCTCCCCACTTTCTCTGTACCCCTCTAGATTCTGTAACACTAATCTCCCTTTTATCCTCATCCTTTGATTCCAGAGTTTTGTTGAGATCAGTGAGTCCTTAGTAAGAATTCTCTTACAGCATGTCCCATCTGTTTAAGTCCTATGTAGCACTTCTATTATGCCCTATAAATATACAGAGATAGAGATATAAATACAGAGATCATGGTTCGATGCTCCCCACTGCTCTTTCCTCTTCTCTTAGTTTCCTATCTTCAAATCTTTGTTCTGATACCCTTATTATTTGACAGGATTGGTTTTTTTTTTCCTTAAAAGGTTTTCTCTTGATAAGGACTAATGATCTCACCATTTCAAGGTCTAGAGCAAAAAAGAAAGAGGGAGAAGTGAAAGAACAAAAACTCTTTCTCCACTAGGCTAGGTCTGAATTAGAGCTTTTCTTTCATTATCTTACATTCGGTTTTACAGTTTTTCGCTTTATATTTTTGCCACATCTGGCAATGCTGGGGGGTTACTGATTGTTGGTCTGGTTTTGTTTGTTTGTTTGTTTGTTTGTTTGCAGTAGTTGGCATCCAACCCATGATCTTATACATGCAAGACAAGTGAGTGGCTCTAGTCAAATCCCCAGCCCCCTAAGTTTACTGTTTGATTGTGTCTAACTTGTTGAAATATCGACAAAATGAAAGAACACTTCTATGGAAAGCAGAAAGACTTCCCATACCTGGGGCGGGAATGATGGTACAGTAGATAGGGCATTATAGCACAAGACTGACCCAGGTTCAATCTCCATCATCTATCTTATATGGTCCTCAAGTACCAACAGGAGCAATTATTGAGTACAGAGCCAGGATTAACCCCTAAACATTACTGAGTGTAATCCATACCATCCCAGAATAAGACTTCTCATATCATTAGAATTTGGTAATTTGGGCCCGGAGAGATAGCACAGTGGCATTTGCCTTGCAAGCAGCCAATCCAGAACCAAAGGTGGTTGGTTCGAATCCTGGTGTCCCATATGGTCCCCCGTGCCTGCCAGGAGCTATTTCTGAGCAGACAGCCAGGAGTAACCCCTGAGCACCGCCAGGTGTGGCCCAAAAACAAAAACAAAACAAACAAACAAAAAAAAAGAATTTGGTAATTTATTTTTCTCTTTCTATTCTCCCCAATTTTGAGGGTTCCTACAACAGTGCTCAGGGTGTCACTCTTGACAGAGCTTAGAAGTCTATGCATGCTTGGGATTACACAATGCTTGAGCTCAAACCTGGCTGCCAGCATGCTAAGGACTCCGCCTCTTTCAGTATTTCCCAGGCCTGAGAGTAAGGTGGTTTGTGGCTGTATTTGGCCAAGTATGTGTTTTTCCTGTCAGTCTGGACAGGAACTTAAAGTCTGTCTTTAAAATCAGGGAAATTGCATCTATTATTTAATGATGACCTTCTGTTTCTTTGTGGGTATTTTTTTTTCCTGGAACATAGAATTTGCAGCTGAAGTCTCCTGGGTCTCTTCCAATTTCCCATTTTCACCACATGATTTACATCAGAATATTTTTGTGGCATATTTTGAAATGCTTCATCTAGTTCATCTTCTAAACCTGCAGTCAGGGTTGGAGCAGGACCCTCCTCTCCTGAAACTCACTGATGACAATGGTTAATTCTGATACCACAGGTTCTTGTTCAGGGGAGTCTTTTGCAGTTGAGCTTTACATGCCTCTTCAAGTTCTAGCATCAGCAGTAAGTGATTCCTAGATTCTCCTGGCCCCAGAGTCTGCCTCTCTAGTCTCAAGAGCTGGGAATTTCATTTTGGGGAGAGCTCAGAGACCCAACAAAGTCAAAGACGTGGAGAGTCTGGGGGACTTGCTGCCTTTCTGAAATCCTCATTCTTCTCCAGAAACAGGTAGACACAGGTGTGCAGAGAATTCCCTTCACTAGCTCCCAATTTCAGAGTGGACACAGCAGAAGGACAGCATGGAAGGCATGTGAAAGGGAGTCTCTGAGCTCACCATCTGCCACCAGTGTCCTGGCTTTGAGAAGTTTCTTATTAAGAGAGGCAGGAAACAATAACAACAACAACAACAACAACAATAACAACAAAGAGAGGCAGGGATAACCGCCAGAGGGAGAGGAGTTCGTGGTATTAGGTACCTCTAGGAAGAGAATGTACCTCTTACATTTTCCCCAAAAACTAGGATTTCTCAACCTTAGGCCTTTTTATTTTGGGGCCACACCTAGTGGTGCTCAAGAGACCATGTGTAGTATTAAGATTCAAACCAGAGTTGAGGCCACAGCTTCATGCAAAGCCAATGCCTTAACCTTTGCACTGGTCTCTCCAGCCCAGCCTTACCACCTTTGGTTTTCTGAGTCAGAAAAATTTTAGAGAAATAACTACATTGACAACTATCATGACAATGGTAGTGAACGAGAGAAATAGAATGCCTGTCTCAAATACAGGCAGGGGTTGGGGAGGAGGAAGATGGGGCATTGGTGGTGGGAATGTTGCACTGGTGAGGTGGATGTTCTTTTTTTTTTATAACTGAAACCCAACTACAAACATGTTTGTAATCATGATGCTTAAATAAAGATATTTATTTTTTAAATATTTTTTGTTTACTGGCCAGAATGATAGCACAGTGGGTAAGGCATTTGTCTTGCATGAGGCCAACTGAGTTTGATCCCTGGCATCCCGTATAGTCTCCCGAGCCCGCCAGAAGTTATTTCTGAGCACAGAACCAGGAGTAACTCCTGAGCTGGGTGTGCACTCCCCAGAAAAATAATTTTTTTGTTGTGAGTCAGGTTTCTGCTGCAGGCTGTTTATAACCCCACTCTATCCCGATGTCACTTCCTCCTTGACTTTGACAACCAACTAGGTCTCAGGTCTGGTATATGGCTCAAGTATAGAGCACAGTCTTATATGAATGTGTGAGGCCTGAGTCCAATCCCTGGCACCATGTGTCCCCAAATACTCCCATAACCTTTGGGCATTGCCAAAAGTCCCCAAGGGACAAAAACCACTTCTGAGAACCAGTGTTGTGTACCTGTCAATTCTATTTGACTTCTTATTTTTATTTATTTTTGGGTTTCAGGCCACACCCAGCAATGCTCAGGGGTTTCTTCTAGCTCTATACTCAGATATTACTCATGGCAAGATTGGGGAGCCACATAGGATGCTAATGATCAAACCCGGATCAGCCACATGCAAGGCAAGCACTCTGTCATACTATCACTCGTCCCATTTGAATTTTTAACTGGGTGACCACATTATTCCTATAATTGCATATTTAACTAAGGTCATGCAACAGAAGAGGAAATGTGAAGCAGTAGAGAGGAAGCAGAAACATGAAATAAAGAATATACAACAAAGGATGGGGAAGCAAACCAGCAAGGGGGAAAATATGGGCATAAAATTTGAAAAGCAAAGTTAGATATGTGGGTTGAAACATAAAAAAAATCACATACTTTTGTCACCCAGGTCCCCAATCAGGCAGTACTCTGATATCAGATGACAGTCCAAGTGTCACAGAGGTTGTTCTGTGGTTTCTATTCCATTTGTCTTCCCAATCACTTCAGCAATCTTTACAGTAAACTTCCTTCCACTTGTGAAGTTAGTACTTATGTTTATTGTACTGGTTTTGGTGTGGGCCCTGTGGTGCCCTGAGATCTCTTAGGGAATAATATGGTTCTGGGGATTGAATCTGGGTCATGTGCTGCAACCTCTAATCAATGTAGCCAGCCCTAGTTGAGGATATTTTTTTTACAAATAGAGCCTTAAGACTTTAGTGCCAAGAGATAAGCCCCCACTTTGTCTTTTTCTCTTTTTAGTTTTTGGGCCATGCTTGGTAGCATTCAAGGATTACTCCTAGCTCTGCACTCAGAAATTACTCCTGGCAAACTCAGGGACCATATGGAATGCTGGGGATTGAATCTGGGTCAGCCGCAAATGCCCTTACCCCTGTACTGTTGGTCTGGCTCCAAGCCCTCTCATTTTGGGGGAGGCCACACCCGGCAGCATTCAGGAGTTACTCTTGGCTCTGTGTTCAGAAATCGCTCCTGGCAGGCAGGGGGGACCATATGGGATGCTGGGATTTGAACCACCATTGGTCCTGGTTTGGCTGCTTGAAAGGCAAATGCCCTACCGCTGTGCTATATCTCTGGTCCCTGAACCCCCATTTTTTTAGTTATTGTATTCAGTTCTTAGTTTCAAATTTTATAAGAGAACCTTGAATGAACCAAACAATGGGACAGTGGGTGTGCTGTAAATAAAATATATAAAAGAACTGTAAAAGGAACTTTTGAATACTTTTCCTGAGGCAGGAGAGATAGTACTATCTTACAAACTTTGAAACTAAGAACTGAATACATTTGACCCCTGTCCAAACCCTGGCACCACACATGGTCTCTAGGGCACTGTCAGAAGTGATTTCTGAGCACCATTAGATTTTTCCCAAATAAATCCTTCCTCAAAAAGGAAGATTAGAAAATAAAAAGCATGGGCCGGAGAGATAGCATGGAGGTAAGGCGTTTGCCTTTCATGCAGAAGGTCATCGGTTCGAATCCCGGCGTCCCATATGGTCCCCCGTGCCTTGTAGGAGCAATTTCTGAGCATGGAGCCAGGAATAAACCCTGAGCACTGCCGGGTGTGACCCAAAAACCACAAAAAAAAAAAAAAAGAAAAGAAAAGAAAAAGCAGAAAGATTAGAAAGGAGTGTTTGGTGAGATAAGGAGCTCCCTATCTCTGGAAGTATTCAAGAAGCTCCTTGAATGGTATGGCAATAAATATGCTTAGACCAGATCGTCATTTTCCTGCCAGTTATATAATTCTAAACATTTATATTTATTATCATAGGGGGCACATCCAGCTGTGCTCAGAGCTTATCCCTAGCTCTATACTCAGGGATCACCATGAGCAGAGCTCAGAAGACTATATGCAGTGCTGGAGACAGAACCAAGGTTAGACATGTGTAAGGCAAGTGCCTAACCCTCTGTATTCTCTTTCCAGCCCCAATTCTATACATTTAAAAATTTGACAAGAAACTAGGTCAGGGCCCGAAGAGATAGCACAGCGGTGTTTGCCTTGCAAGCAGCCGATCCAGGACCAAAGGTTGTTGGTTCAAATCCCGGCATCCCATATGGTCCCCTGAGCCTGCCAGGAGCTATTTCTGAGCAGACAGCCAGGAGTAACCCCTGAGCACTGCCGGGTGTGGCCCAAAAACCAAAAAAAAAAAAAAAAGAAACTAGGTCAACACACACATTAAACAAGTACCTTAGGACTAAATAGCACAATAAGGCATTTAAGTCTATCAGAAAAGGTTGGCTACTGGAGAATTTAAGCAATAAGGGAAAGTTCAGTTTCTTTAGTTTTGGGGATGTTGGTCTTTCCCCACTATTAGTCAGAACGTGTGGTACAAGCAATGGAGTCAAACTTCACTGATGTAACCCACATTCTCACCCAGGAGAAAAGGGGAATGTATTAGTTTACACAACTGGAAAGTTGAAGAAGCAGTTCTAGCTTAAGAAATGGCTAGGAAAAAAGAAAGAGAGAAAGAAAGAAAGAGAGAAAGAAAGAAAGAAAAGAAAGAAAGAAAGGAGGAGAAAGAAAGAGAAAGAAGAGAGAAAGAAAGAAAGAAAGAAAGAAAGAAAGAAAGAAAAGAAGAAAGAAAGAAAGAAAGAAAGAAAGAAAGAAAGAAAGAAAGAAAGAGAAGGAGAAGAAGAGAAAGAAAGTAAGAAAGAAAGAAAGAAAGAAAGAAAGAAAGAGAAGGAAAGAAAGACAAAAAGAAAAGAGAGAGAAAGAAAGATAGAGAAGGAAGAAAGAAAGAAAAGAAAGAAAGAGAGAAAGAAGAAAGAGAGAAGAAAGAACAAAAGAAAGAAGAAAGGCAGAAAGAAAGGAGGGAGGGAGGGAGGAAGAAGAAAGAAAGAAAGAAAGAAAGAAAGAGAGAAAGAAAGAAAGAAAGAGAGAGAAAGAAGAAAGAAAGAAAGAAAGAAAGAAAGAAGAAAGAAGAAAGAAAGAAAGAGAGAGAGAAAGAAAGAAAGAGAAAGAAAGAAAGAAAGAAAGAAAAGAAGAAAGAAAGAGAAAAAGAAAGAAGAAAGAAGAAAAATCCTACTTCCTGAATAAAAGTTTTCACTGAGCATGAATGCCCTCAATGAAGGAAGGAAGGAAGAAAGAAAGAAAGAAAGAAAGAGAGAGAGAAAGAAAGAAGAAAGAAAGAAAGAAAGAAGAAAGAGAAAGAAAGAGAAAGAAAGAAAGAGAAAGAGAAGAAAGAAAGAAGAAAAGAAAGAGAGAAAGAAAGAAAGAGAAGAGAAAGAAGAAAGAAAGAAAGAAAGAAAGAAAAGAAAAGAAAAAGAGAGAGAGAGAAGAAAGAGGAAAGAAAGAAAGAGAGAGAGAAAGAAGAAAGAAAGAAAGAAAAGAAAAAAGAAAGAAAAAAGAAAGAAAGAAAGAAGAAGAAAGAAAGAAAGAAAGAAGAAAGAAAGAAAAAAGAAAGAAAGAAAGAAAGAAAGAAAAGAAATGAAGAAAGAGAAAGAAAAGAAAGAAAAGAAAGAAAGAAGAAAGGGGCCGGCGAGGTGGCGCTAGAGATAAGGTGTCTGCCTTACAAGCGCTAGCCAAGAATCAGGACTGCAGTTCGATCCCCGGCGTCCCATATGGTCCCCCCAAGCCAGGGGCAATTTCTAGACTTAGCCAGGAGTAACCCCTGAGCATCAAACGGGTGTGGCCCAAAAAAAAACAAAAAACAAAAAAAAAAAACAAAAAAAAAAAACAAAAAAAAAAAAAGAAAAAAAAAAAGAAAGAAAGAAGAAAGAAAGAAAGAAAAGAAAGAAAGAAAGAAAGAAAGAAAGAAAGAAAGAAGGAAGGAAAGAGAGAGAGAAAGAAAAAGAAAGAAAGAAAGAAAGAAAGAAAGAAAGAAGAAAGAAGAAGAAAGAAAGAAAGAGAAAGAAAAGAAAGAAAGAAAGAAAGAAAAGAAAGAAAGAAAGAAAGAAAGAAAGAAAGAAAGAAAGAAAGAAAGAAAGAAAGAAAGAAAGAAAGAAAGAGGGCCCGGAGAGATAGCACAGCGGTGTTTGCCATGCAAGCAGCTGATCCAGGACCAAAGGTTGTTGGTTCGAATCCCGGTGTCCCATATGGTCCCCCGTGCCTGCCAGGAGCTATTTCTGAGCAGATAGCCAGGAGTAATCCCTGAGCACCGCCGGGTGTAGCCCCAAAATAAAAATAAATAAATAAATAAATAAATAAATAAATAAAAGGAAGGAAGGAAGGAAGGAAGGAAGGAAGGAAGGAAGGAAGGAAGGAAGGAAGGAAGAGTGAGCGAGACTCAGGGCTTCCAAAGAAGTAAAACTTGGGCTCTCCATCTCTTAGCTTTGCATTCTTCCTAAGAACTAAAACCAACCTGGAAGTTTAATTCATATTGAAACGGTGCAGAGCAAAGCCAAAGAAAGAGCATCCTTGGTTGGATGGCTCCAATCCCCACAGCTCTCACTGTAGTTCCTGGGGTTCAGTCTTAAGGCTTTTGCTAAAATCAAGCTAAGGTGATAGGAAAGTTTAGAAAAAATAAACAGCTATGGAGAACAGAGGTGGTTCCCCGAAACCTGGATGTCTCAGAAAGAAATTTTCTTTTTGTTGTTGTTGTTTTGTTATGGGGTCACCCCAGGGGCGTTCACGGGCTACTTCTGGCTCTGCGCTCAGAAATTGCGCCTGGCAGTGTCAGGGGACCATATGGGATACCGGGATTCGAACCATCATCTGTCCTAGATCGGCTGCGTGCAAGACAAACGCCCTACCGCTGGATTTTCAAATCACACCCAGCCCCGCAAGGAGTGAATAGACTCAGGTCTGCGAACATGGGAGGCGGCTGCTCTGAACTGGGGCTTCTCCTTGACCCAGACTGGGCTGGGCGTCAAGGTGAACATCTGTCTGTCACCCCAGCTGTGGAACTACAACTCCCAGCATGCCGCGGGCCGGACAACAGGCGCCTACGCAGAGAAGGTGGCGTGCCCACTTGTCACCAGCAGGGGGTGCTCCGGAGCTCGGCCTTGGGGCGCTAGACGCGAACTGCACCCGCAGCCGGGGAACTCGGGGGCAGGACTGTGGGTATCACCTGTGTTGAATGTGTTTAAGGACTTGCTTGCGTTTTCTGCGGAACTCCAACCTTTGCCATTTCCAGAGGCAAACTCTCAGGAACCCCAAGCGGCAGAGGCCTTGAACCGTTTTCAGCACAGCAGCCCTTAGAACCCCACATCCCGCGGCGAAGTGGTTCCCCGCATCCGGTGTCCTCCCCCAAAGCCAAGCTGCCTCCCACACAACCAACCCTGCAGCCCGCCCTTAATTGCACCCGGGACTCCTGGCTGGGGAGGCCTAGGTTGGGTCCTCAGAAGTCAGGGAAAGTGGGGGTGTTTGCCTGGTATTTGCACCTGGGAGGCGGCGAGGATCCTCCTTGTAGACATCATGGGCCCTAGGATATCTGGGGCCCCTCCCTGTCTGTGGATTCCTGGCACTTGAGGTGGAAAGAAGTTTGAAAGTCAACCTCTCTTTCTGCCCCTCTGACTCCAGGGAGGCCCAGAGCTCAGGACTGGGAGAGCAAGGACTGGGGTCGGGTGGGTAAGGGAGTTTGCAACCCTCCAGTGAATGCAACCTCGCACCCTCGTAATCTTGGGGGCTTCTTATGCAGCAGGAACCACTGAGCAGAGCTCCAGCCTCCCCACAGCGCTCACCCCAGCAAGGATGCCTGAGGCAACCCCTCTTGTGGTATTTCTTCCCAGCTAGATGCCCTCCAGAAGTATCTGCAAAACACCCTGTGAACACCCTGTGCAAGGGCACAGCCCTTTAGGTAAATCTCAACACTCAGTGAAGTTTATTTTTGACAAAATTGGGAACAGGACAGAGGCAGCAAGAGGGAGACCAGAGTTCTGTTAGGCTTTCCAGATCAAAAGCCAGAACAGGGTTTCTCCTGACTGGTGACTGTTCCCAACCTCCCTGCAACCATACTGGGTCCCCTGGAGCTCTTACCCCTCCCCCATGACCCATTTCCTGTCTCTGAGCAGGCACTGACTTATTTGGGGTACACTTTGGGTAGCCCCCAGAGAGGGAGGATCCTGCTAAACTTCAGAAGATAGCAAAAAATGGAAAGTGTGGGTGTCTGAAAGGAATAGGAGAACGGGTCTGATGGGACGGGTACCTCCATCCCCAGGAATCAGGAGTCTGCCCTTCCCCTGGCTCAGGTGGATGGTTGGGACATCTGGATTTGGGACAGGTGGGTGAATGCCATGATGGTTCAGCTGGAGCTGGGCTGGCTGTTGGCGTAGGCCTGGTCTGGGAAGGAGGTGCGGGCCCTGCGGGTCTGGGCACTCACAGAAGCGTAGAGCTCAGGCTCAGGGCCTGAGGCCGGGGGCACAGAGTCCGAATCCAGCACCACCTCGGAGTACTTGATGGGGGCGCCAGGACTGGGGGTGCGGCCCCGAGGAGGTCGCAGCTGCAGGCTGGTATAGCACGTTCCCTCCTGTGCAGTGTGAGGATGCAAGTCTCTTAGAGGGTCTATGATAAAGATAAAGCTCCACCCACCACCATTGATCCTGCTCTCCTCTGTCAACTGAGCAGGGTGAGCCCACTCACCCTCTCAGGCCCTCCGGGGTTTGGCTCCTGCTCTGGACCTGGTTCTTGATGCAGGCGTCCTGGAACAGGGACAAAAATCTGGTCACCTGCTGTCCCTCTTGTTGCACCTCATTATTTCCCAGTCCCCAGGACCTAGTGTTTGGGCCCTTCCGTGCACTAATTTCCCACCTGTCTGCAGATAATGTAGGTTCCCGTACAAGGGGATGTCCTCCACAGGGTCGCCGGACCTGCCAAAGTTTAGGAGACACTGATAAGAGGTGTAATGGTGGGGTCCTGACAGGCCTTCTCTGTGGTTCTCCCCTCCACTTACCGTTCCTGTCTCCTATGATGGCTGCGCCGGGCCCGAGTCCACCAATACAAAAGCACAGTCAGTGAGAAGAGGAGCAGGAGTGTTGCGGCTCCGAAGAGGGCCCACAGGCCCCAGGCCTCCTGGATGGGGGGGATTCCTGCGGAGGTGAGATGGGGGTGTGGAGGGATGGGGGTGTGGAGGGTTAGGGGTCCATATGCCCAGTCCCCACCCTTCAGGTGGCCAGGCCCACATGACACCCTCCTCCTGAACCTCCAGGCCCAGCTCACCCACTGCAAGCTGTTGGTTCCTAGGCGTGGTGCAGTTCTGGAGGCTCATGATGACTGATGCTGGGACCAAGGGGGTCTAGATTAAGGTCTGACAGCTGCCAGAGCCCCCCTTTCTTCTGCCCCTCCCTGGGCTTGGCCCCCACAACTCAGCATCCCCGAGGCTGGTGGTGGCAAAGTCTGGTTTCCGGGAGGAAGGGGGAGGGGAGGGATGAATGAGAGAACAGAGACACCGCCTTGCGCTTGCACCTGCACCACCTCAAAGCTCCCAAGGAGCTTCTGCGAGAAAGACCATGCACCCCTGCACCTGGAAAGACTCAACTCAAGGGAGCCGGGGAAGAAGTGACCTGACGACAGACCAGACTGATAAGGAAGCCAGGTCTCTGGGCAGCAACTGCCTTCTGCCCACAGAGCCCCAGAATGGGAGTGGATAGAGAGGCCTCCAGTTCCACCATCCCCTGGGCTTACCCGAGGGAGATGTGTAAAGGTGACAATAAAAATATTTTTATTCTGGGGCTGGAGTGATGGTGCAAGCAGTAGGCCATCTTGCAAATGCTAACCTAGGATGGACCCAGTTTAATCCTCCAGCATCCCATATAGTTCCCCAAGCCAGGAGCAATTTCTGAGTGCATTGGTAGGAGTAACCCCTGAGTGTCACTGGGTGTGGCCAAAAACCAAAAAAAAAAAAATCTGTTATTCTGGGACCAGAGTGATAGCACAGTGGTAGGGCATTTGCTTTGCATGTGGCTGACCCGGAAGGAACCTGGCATCACATATGGTCCCCCCAGACTGCCAGGAGTGACTTCTGAGTGCAGAACCAGGAATAATCCCTGAGTGCCACTGGGTGTGGCCCCCCCAAAACAAAACAAAATAAATTGTTATTTTTACATGTCTGATTTTATGCCAGCAGCTAAACCTAGACCTTATCACTGAACCACACTGTTTTTTGTTTGTTTGTTTGTTTGTTTGTTTGTTTTGGGTCACATCCGGCAGTGCTCAGGAGTTACTCCTGGCTCTACACTCAGAAATCATTCCTGGCAGGCTCGGGGGACCATATGGAATGCCTGGATTTGAACCACCACCCTTCTGCATACAAGGCGAACGCCTTACCTCTATCTCTCCGGCTCCTGAACCA
This sequence comes from Suncus etruscus, assembly GCF_024139225.1. Classification (NCBI taxonomy): domain Eukaryota; kingdom Metazoa; phylum Chordata; class Mammalia; order Eulipotyphla; family Soricidae; genus Suncus; species Suncus etruscus. The sequence continues at coordinate 61,723,093 of NC_064848.1, forward strand.
CACTGTTGCTAAGGACTACCACTGTCCCTGAGGGACAGGGAAGGAGAGACCTCAAAGGACAGTGCTCAAGTTTTGCATACTAGCAGCCATGTTGAGGACTTCAGGGAAGTAGCTCAAGAATTGCCATTCTGGGGCCGAAGAGATAGCATGGAGGCAGGGCATTTGCCTTGCATGCAGAAGGACAGTGGTTCGAATCCCAGCATCCCATATGGCCCCCGAGCCTGCCAGGAGCAATTTCTGAGCATAAAGCCAGGAGTAACCCCTAAGCGCTGCCAGATATGACCCAAAAAACAAACAAACAAACAAAAAATAAAAACAAAAAGAATTGTCATTTTTCACAGAATGAATTAAAGAAGCCTCTGGCCCAGTGCTATTCTAGCACTGTTCACTAGCACTTGTTCACTTCAGGAATTGTCCAAATACATGGAAGCCATAGATGTGGGAAAAGGAATCTTATAGTCCAAATAGAAACTTGACACATACTTAATTGAATACCCTGCAGCTGTAAGAAAAGAGGAAGTGGGCCTGAGTGATAATACAGTGAGGAGGGCCTTGCCTTTCTTGGGGACAACTTGGGTCCAAACCCTGGCATCCCATATGGTCCTTCGAGCAACACTAGGAGTAATTCCTGAATGCAAAACCATGAGTAACCCCTGAGCATTGCCAAGTGTCCCCCCCACCCACGCACAAATAAAGGAAAGAGGAAGTCTTGCAGTTTGCTGCAATATGATTGCACATGAAGAGGGCATCGTGTTAAGAGAAATAAGTCAGAAAAACAAATACTGGATGATCTCATTTGTGGTATAGAGAGACAAAACACGGGAGATAGAAGGTAACCAACAATGACAAATTTTTAGCCTTGAATTACAAAACTCAAATTAGCCAACAGTGGGAGGAGGGAGGGGAAAAGAAGAGGTGATTTAGAAGTGACCAAGGGGGGGCCCGGAGAGATAGCACAGCGGCGTTTGCCTTGCAAGCAGCCGATCCAGGACCAAAGGTGGTTGGTTCGAATCCCGGTGTCCCATATGGTCCCCCGTGCCTGCCAGGAGCTATTTCTGAGCAGACAGCCAGGAGTAACCCCTGAGCACTGCCGGGTGTGGCCCAAAAAAAAAAAAAAAAAAAGAAGTGACCAAGGGACAGTGGTGGAGGGTCTCAGGCATTTTGACGGTGTTAAAGGTGTAACTATAACATTATTCTAACGATATAACACCTTAGACCAGAAGTCAGGGGATATGCTTGGTCTGACACATGTCATATATATTTAATTAAAAATGAACAGTGATGGAGCTGGAGAGATAGCACAGTAAGTAGGGTGCTGCTTGCCTTGCACTCGCTGACCCAAGTTCGATCTCTCTCATCCCATATAGTTCCCCAAGCCTACCAGGAGTATTTTCTGAGTGCAGAAGTAGAGGACCTGAGCATGAAAAACTGTGGCCCACCCAAATTTTTCCTTTTTGTTTTTAGCACTTTATTTATTAATTGATTGGTTTTTGGGTCACACTCATCGATGCTCAGGGGTTACTCCTGGCTGTCTGCTCAGAAATAGCTCCTGGCAGGCACGGGGGACCATATGGGACACCGGGATTCGAACCAACCACCTTAGGTCCTGGATCGGCTGCTTGCAAGGCAAACGCCGCTGTGCTATCTCTCCGGGCCCTCAGGAGCGATTTCTGAGCGTAGAGCCAGGAGAAACCCCTGAGCGCGGCCGGGTATGATCCAAACCCCCCCCCCCAAAAAAAAAAAAAAAGAATTTATTCTATTTAAACACAAGCAGGTGATTTGGCTGGTGTTAAACACAAGCAAGTGCTTTGGCTGGTGTTAAAGGCCTGTTGGGTAACCAGGAATTCTCAGATTAACTTCCATGCAGATTACTGTTGTCATGCACATGTATAATCACTTTACTTTTTCTTTTCACCTTTTCTGAGTTAATTAGTACAAATGCCTCTTATCATGTCAACCCTGACCCTCCGGTGATTTATATTAAACTCTGGCTAATAAAAGTGTCAGGGAAAGCAGCTGAGAAGCCTGACTCAGTAAGATCCAAGAAGCTGTTCAACACCCCTGGCAGAAAAATGCATTTTTGACTCTGTCTGATTTCTTGTTTGAAACTGCAAGCTGACACCCCTCCCCAGTAGCCCCCATAGATCACCATGATTTGAAAGAACAAGTATAAGTAATACAGATGTGTTGCTTTAAAATTCATGCATTATTGGGAGGAAAGATAGCACAGTAGTAGGGCGTTTGCCTTAGATGCAGAAGGATGGTGGTTCAAATCCTGGCATCCCATGTGGTCCCCCAAGCCTGTCAAGAGTGATTTCTGAGCGTAGAGACAGGAGTAGCCCCTGAGCACTGCTGGGCGTGACCCCCCCAAAAAATTCATGCATTATGTATTTATTTTTGTGTTTGACCACACATGCCTGTATTCAGGACTTAATTCCTGCTCTGAGCTCAGGGATTACTACTGGTAGAACTCTGGAGACCATAAGGGATGCTGGGATAAGCGATTGAAACTGGGTTAGCTGAATGTAAGGCAAATGTCCTATCTGCTATGCTACTCCTCCACCCTCTAAATTTATGGATTATTTAAACTCACTAGTAGCTGCAACAGTTTAGAACTGAGAATATAGTATTTTAAGTATTTAACACCAGGCAAATCACTTGCTTGTGTTTAAATAGAGTAAAATATTTTGGGGGGAGTTCAGGGGTTACTTTTGGCTCTGTGCTCAGAAATCGCTCCTGACAGGCTCAGGGGAGCATATGGGATGCCGGAAATTGAACCTTGAGTCTGTCCCAAGTAGGACACATGCAAGGCAAAGACCCTACTGCTGTGCTATCTCTTCAGCTCCTAAATCGAGTAACTTTATAGAGGTTTGCAGGGGCTGGGGATGGAGCTCCATCAGGCAGATGCCTTGGTTGAGTGAGAGCCTAGGTTTGATTCCACAGCACTGCTAAAAGAAAAATTGCAATTTTTTTTATTGTTTTGTAAAATAATCACTTTTCTTTATTTCTTTTTTAAAAATAATATCTTTATTTAAACACCATGATTACAAACATGTTTGTAGTTGGGCTTCAGTCATAAAAAGAACACCCCCCCTTCACCAGTGCAACATTCCCACCACCAATGCTCCCATCTCCCTCCTCCTCCACCCCCTACCTGTATTCCAGACAGGCAAACTAGTTCTCTGACTCAGTAACATTGTCAGGATAGTTTTGGTGTAGTTATTTCTTTAATTGCACTCACCAATCTTTGTGGTAAGCTTCATATGATGGGCTAGTCCTTTCAAACCTCATCTCTATTGTCTCTGGGTATTATTACAATAATGTCTTATTTTTCCTTTTTTTTTTTTTTTTTTTTTTTTTGGTTTTTGGGCCATACCCGGCGGTGCTCAGGGGTTACTCCTGGCAGGCACGGGGGACCAAATGGGATGCCGGGATTTGAACCAACCACCTTAGATCCTGGGTCAGCTACTTGCAAGGCAAACACCGCTGTACTATCTCTCCGGCCCCGTTTATTTTTTCTTTTTTTTTTTCTTTTTCTTTTTTTTTTTTTTTTGGTTTTTGGGCCACACCCGGTGACGCTCAGGGGTTACTCCTGGCTATGCTCTCAGAAGTCGCTCCTGGCTTGGGGGACCATATGGGACACCGGGGGATCGAACCACGGTCTGTCCTAGGCTAGCGCAGGCAATGCAGGCACCTTACCTTTAGCGCCACCGCCCGGCCCTGTTTATTTTTTTTCTTAAATCCCATAGATGAGTGAGACTATTCTGTGTCAATCTCTCCCTCTGACTTATTTCACTCAGAATAATAGTTTCCATGTTCATCAATGTATAGGAAAATTTCATGACTTCATCGCTTCTGACAGCTGCATAGTAAAAATTGCAATTGTTAAAATTGTATTTGAACACTGTTTCTGTCCTCAACTCCTGTGATGTTACATATTCCTATTTAGCCAGCAAATTTTTAAAAAAGGTGTAGAATGAGAAAATGTGATTGGGTGGTAGAGTGGAAGTTACATCCTTGGTTCTCTAAAAGACAAATACCTATACACAGTGATTATAAAATAAAGGAAACTGAACCTGTGCTATTTTAATTGTTATTCTAGGTGACCACTTGGGGTTTTTATTTACATTTAAAATTTCTAGAATTTGGGGCCGGGCGGTGGCGCTGGAGGTAAGGTGCCTGCTTGCCTGCGCTAGCCTAGGATGGACCGCGGTTCGATCCCCCGGCGTCCCATATGGTCCCCCAAGCCAGGAGCGACTTCTGAGAGCATAGCCAGGAGTAACCCCTGAGCGTCAAATGGGTGTGGCCCAAAAACCAAAAAAAAAAAAAAAAATTTCTAGAATTTAATACTAAGGAATATTGTGCAGGCCTAAGAAAGGGCTAAATCATGCAATTTGTCATGATATGATGGAACTAGAGGCTCTTATGCTGAATGAAGCAGTCAGAAGGAAAGGAATAGACATAGAATGATCTCTGTTATGTGTTGAATTTAAAAATATATAGCAGGGGCTAGAGAAATACTACAATGGGTAAGGTGCTTGCCTTGCACCTCAGAAAATCTCTTGAGCCTCACTAGACTTGAATAATTCCTGAGCAGTAATCCAAGATTATAAACCCTGAGCAGTGCTGGCTATGTTTCCCCCCAAAAAAGATCCAGAACAAGATATCAACTAAGGATCAAAGACAACAGAATGAGAGAATTGGTCCATAGAACTGAAGGGGTGGAGTTAGGGAGTAGGGGGAATGTTAAAAGGGCCTTTGGGTTGGGGACTGGAGAGATAGCACAGTGGTAGGACGTTTGCCTTGCATGCAGCCGATCCAGGATGGACCTGGGTTCAATTCCCGATATCTCATATGGTCCCCTGAGCCTGCCAGGAGCGATTTCTGAGTGCAGTCAGGAGTAACTCCTGAGTGCTGCTGGGTTTGCCCCTCCCCTAAAAAATGGGCCTTTCGGAGATTGGGAAAGGAGGAAGACACTGTGGTAATGGGTGGGGTGTTGGAATAATGTCCTCATAAAACCATCATTAACAGTATAAATTACAGTATCTCAATCAATAAACAGATTTTTTTTTGTAAAGAAATAAAGATAGGAGGGGCTGGAATGATAGCACATCAGGTTAGATCACCGGTATTCCACAGGGCCCCCTGATCCTGATGGAATGATTGCTCAATGCAGAGCCAAGAGTAACACCTGAGCACCGACCAATGTGCCCCCCCCCCAAAACAAACAAACAAGCAAACAAAAAGATAGGGGCTGGAGAGATATCATAGTGGGTAAGCCACCTTGCATGTGGCCAACCTTGTTTCTATCTCTGACACCCCAGATGGTTCCAGGGTCTCTGCAGGAGTGATCCCTGAGTGCAGAGCCAAGAGTAAGCCCTATGCACCATCAGGAGTAGGCATCTCATCAAAAAGATTAAAAGACAAAAATTCTGTAATTTAGGGTCTCTTACCTTGCACTTAGTGGCTTGGGATTGATCCCAGCACAATATATAGTGCCCTGAGCCTTGCCAGGAGTGATCCCTGAGTATAGTTCGTTGTAAACCAAAAATTTTTTTAAAAGATTACAATTTCTGGAATTTATTTTGAAATAGAGTTTTTTTTGTGAATCTTTAGCAAATGTTCAAAGATTTGCTGTTGTATGTTGCTGTCTATAGCTCCCTAGGCAACCCCACCGGAGATCTCAGCCAACCAAGTTGGGGATTCTATGCAAGAACTAGAGTATTTCACATTGATGGACCCTGGTTCAGGAGTTTGTCTGGGCCATCCACGTAGAATCTTCAGGTCACCCCAACAGTTCTGGGGGCCTCCAGGGTTATGCCTAGATGTGTGTCTTGGATGTGTCTTGGAGTATTTTAATTTGGGTCTCTTAGCTGGCACTATTCAGACTCCCTGGAAGTGGGTGCATGTACTCTCTATCTCTGGTAACTTCTCAGCAATGACATCTTTGGTGTTGTTTCTTTATCAGTGTTGCAGCCCTGACCCTCTGGACTCTAATGATTCTTATGTTGTTCCTCTTGAATTTACCCCAAAGTTCTCTTGCTAGCAGTTCACTTTTTTTTTTTTTTTTTTTGGCTTTTAGGTCACACCCAGCAGCATTCAGGGGTTACTCCTGGCTCTACGCTCAGAAATTGCTTCTGGCAGGCTCAGAGGACCATATGGGATGCTGGGATTCGAACCAATGACCTTCTGCATGAAAGGCAAACACCTTACCTCCATGCTATCTCTCCGGCCCCCAGTTCACTTATTTTAAGGCTCCCCCTCCCACATCTTCTACTGTTGCCTGGAGATTTTCTACACTTCATCTTCAAGCTCACCTATTCTATCTTTAGCAGCCATTATTTTGCTACAAGGTCTTCCAGTGCAATTTTTCATTTTTCCCACCAGTTTTTTTCAGTTCTGCCATTTTTTTGTAGTCCAGTAGTGATGGGCATGCCAGGTGATACCAGGAATCAAACCACAATTGAAGTCATCATGTATCCTAATATCTGTACTATGATGTCCTGATCCCAATCCCAATTCTTACATTTAAGACTCTCCAAGGTATTTGTTCTTCTGTAGATTCATGGGAAAATATATTTTTGGAGTGAAATTAAAACATATGCTTTGGGACTGGAGAGATAACATGAAGGTAAGGTGTTTGCCTTGCATGCAGAAGGATGGTGGTTCGAATCCCAGCATCCCATATGGTCCTCTGACCCTCCAGGAGCGATTTCTGAGCATAGAGCCAGGAGGTACCCCTGAGCACTGCTAAGTGTGACCCAACCCCCCCAAAAAAACCCAAACATATGCTTTGATCATCTATGAGTGGAGATGGACTAATATGGCTCTGTTTCACACTGAACATGAATATATAAACTATTTTAAACAAGTTTATAAAAACTAAAGATAATAAAATAAAATTATAATATCATTCTCCACTCAGACAGATTAATATGTAGGTACAGGTTCTTTGCCTAGCTGTCCGAAATGTTGATTTAAGTACTAAGTCATTGCCTTTTTCTCTCTTGTTCTGTGATGTTATTTAATTTTCATTTTTTTTTTTTTTTTTGGTTTTTGGGCCACACCCGTTTGACACTCAGGGGTTACTCCTGGCTATGTGCTCAGAAATCGCCCCTGGCTTGGGGGACCATATGGGACGCCGGGGGATCGAACCGCGGTCCTTCCTTGGCTAGCGCTTGCAAGGCAGACACCTTACCTCCAGCGCCACCTACCTGGCCCCTAATTTTCATTTTTTAACTTCTTTTTGCCCTTCAATGTAGTTTTTTCATTATTTATGCAAGTTCCAATAAAGAAAATTCACTGAGTTTCTATTCTGACCCTAATATTTTTCATGATTATGATTAAAAATCATAGATGAATTTTTAAGTAAATATGCAATGACTGGGCCCGGAGAGATAGCACAGCGGCGTTTGCTTTGCAAGCAGCCGATCCAGGACCAAAGGTGGTTGGTTCGAATCCTGGTGTCCCATATGGTCCCCCGTGCCTGCCAGGAGCTATTTCTGAGCAGACAGCCAGGAGTAACCCCTGAGCACCGCCGGGTATGGCCCAAAAACAAAAAAACAAAAAACAAACAAAAATATGCAATGACTTCTTTCCAATCTTTAGAAAAAATACATTTCTATTTATAATATCTTTATTGGGGCCAGAGTGATAGCACAGTGGTTAGGCGTTTGCCTTGCTTGGTTCAATTCCCTATATCCCATGTGGTCCCCCAGCCTGCCAGGGACAATTTGAGTGCAGAGCCAGGAGAAACCCCTGAGCACCACTGGGTATGGCCCCCAAACCAATCAACAAATAAAGTTTAAAAAATATTTTAAAAAATGTTTAAAAAAATCGTTATTTAGGGCTGGGGAGTTCAAATGTCTAGTATGATGCTTTGCACACAGGTGGACTGGATTCCACCTCAGCAACTCCTGGTCCTCCAACCATTACTAGAACCTATGAAGGGAATCTAGTTCCAATCAAGGGAAGCCTGACTCTTGGTCCTGCTTTTACCGAATTTATGTTGTGTCTCACCCTAAGAAGGGAAGTTTGGTCCCAATCAAAGAAATCTGTACATTTGTGTATTACATCATGAATCATGTAATGTAACTGACCCTGTCATGAGTTCCCATCTCCAGCTGTAAGTACAGACCCCGGTATAACTGCCAGATTGGAACAATAGTATAATGATTAAAATCCTTGCAGGCAACAGACTTAGATTTGAACCCCAGTATCACAAATGGTCCCCTGTGCCCTGCCATAAATGATCCCTGAGCAGAGTCAAGTGTAAGTGCCCTGAGCACCATGTCTGGCCCAAACCACTGTTGGGAAAAAAAAAAAAAAAAGTAAAAAAGAACAACTGGAGTGTTCAGTCTTTGGAGATGACTCTGCTGTGCCAGCAACAGTGATAAATAAACTTGGTTTTTTTGCTGTTTGTTTGGTTGGTTCCTCCAAACATTGTCTTTATACCTTCCCTTTGTCAGGCTATTCCACAACAGGAAGACACCTAAATGTGCCCAGAGTAGTCCCTCAGCACTGCTGGTGTGTTTCAAAAGCAAAACAACAAATATCTTGATTTGTTGATTTTTTAAAAATAAAATCAGAGAATATGACTATCATGGATCTGATTTCCTTAAAAGCAACTATCAGTGAGGGCTATCTTATTTTACTTAGCCTGAAGCACTTGTATCATAAGCTTAGGCTACAGGTTTAGACCTCCCTTTTTTTTTTTTTTTTTTGGTTTTTGGGCCACACCCGTTTTAATGCTCAGGGGTTACTCCTGGCTATACGCTCAGAAGTTGAGCCTGGCTTGGGGGGACCATATGGGATGCCGGGGGATCGAACCGCTGTCCATCCTACGCTAGCGCTTGCAAGGCAGACACCTTACCTCTAGCGCCACCTTCCCGGCCCCAGACCTCCCTTTCTGAAGCCCTGGGTTGTCAGCTAAACCCTAACTTCTTTTTTTGTTTTATTTTGATTTGCTTTGTTTTAAGGTCACACCTTGTGGTGCTCAGGGGTGTGTGCTCAGAAATTACTCCTGGCAGGCTCGGGAAACTATTTGGGATACCAGGGATTGAACCTAGGCTGGCTGTGTGCAAGGCAAATGCCCTTCCCGCTGTGCTATGGCTCCAGCCCCTAGAAAAATTAATTTCAATCAAAATCAATTACTTAAAAAATCAATTATTAATCACCAATATGCAAAGCAGGTTCCATTTGTCCCAGTATAGAGCCCGATACTAGCAGGCACCAAATGAATCATTGCTGGATAATATTCATGACTGTTTAAAACAACCCAAAATGTAAATATAATTAGGCTCTTTCAAAGAATGAGGAAATTAAGGTTCATTAAAGTTCAGTAAGTTATTAATCAGGCAAGATGGAGATTTTTGACTCTTTTCTGTCTGTATATGAATAAGATGATTCTTATTCATATCAGCCAGACATCAGACACTCTCCCACCCTTTCCCTCCTTGCCTTCCACAGCTCTCCCCACAGCCACATCCCCCCAGCCCTCCATAGTCTCTCTCTATTCCACACTTTGTAGCTTGTCTGCTTTTGGGCCACAACTAGCTGCACTCAGACTTACTCCTGGCGCTCTGGGATCATATGGGGTACAAGGGACGGAACCTAGATTTGTAGCATGCAAGACAAGTGCCCTTCTCTCTGTACTATCTCTCGACTATATTCCATATGTTTTTTTTTTAATCTGAAGTAAATTGCATTATAGTATTAATTTCAGGGATCCATCATCGCATACTTTTTACTTTGCTTTGTTTGGGGATCATGTTTGATTGTGCTTGGGATTAATTCTTTTGGTGCTGAAGGAATCAAACTCTAGACTCCCCCATATAAAGCATGAGTTCCAAACATAGATCCGGTCATCTCCCCAGTCCCTTTGCAATCTCTTTTAGTTAATTGTCTGGAATTCAAAGGGCCATCTTCTTAAACAGACATAAATGCCTTTGAGAAAATTCTCCATTCTGTTTATATCTCCAGACTATGGCAATTGAAAGTGTATAAATAATATATGAGGTACTTGTGTGCATGTGTGCTAAGTAAATGAATGAAACATGGGTGTATCTTATCTTTTAGGTAAGGAAAGGGACAGGGTAGGGTAGGGAAAGAACCACACTATATATGTTGCCATCATACAGCACAGGATTTAAACAACAGTGCTTTTTGATTGCATGGGGTGGGAGTGCCACCAGTGTAGTCCAAAATAAACAAAATACATTTTTCCAGTTTTATTAAGATAACTAACATGTAGCCATGGTAGTAAAGAGAGTGTAATAGCTGTACTAATTAAAATTAGGTGCTGGCAGGCATCCCATATGATCCCTTGAGCACCATCAGGAGTAATTTCTGAGTGCAGAGCCATGAATAACTCCTGAGTATCAAGTGGATGTGGCCCCAAAACACAAAATAGTATATAGATATTTCACCCAAATATTACTGTTATATTTGTATTTATTCTACAAAGTGACATTAATGTCTAGAAATAAAGATTTTTCTATCGGTGGGAAAAATCTCTCTAGGTGCTAGAGAGATAGTACAGTGGGCCAGGTGCTTGTATTGCATGGAGTGGAACCTGGTTGGGTTCCTGGCACCGCATATGGTTCCCTGAGTCCTGCCAAGACTGGTCCCTGAGCGAAGAGCCAGGAGTGAGCCCTGAACACAGCTGCATGTGGCCCAATAAACAAAAATAAATAAACAGATAAATAGATAGATAGCTAGATAATAAACAGTTGAAAAGAGAGAGAAAAGAAAGAAAGAAGGAAGGAAAGAAGGAAGAAAGGAAGAAGAAAAAGGAAGGAAGAAAAAAAGAACAGAAAGAAAGAAGGAAGGAAGAAAAAAGAACAGAAAGAAAGAAAGAAAGAAAAGAGAAAGAAGGAAGAAAGAAGGAAGGAAGAAAAAAGAACAGAAAGAAAGAAAGAAAAGAAAGAGAAAGAAAGAAGGAAGAAGAAAAAGGAAAGAAAATAAAATGTTAAGGGTCCTGAGTGAAAGGAACACACCTGAACTGAGCTGAAGATTGAGCAGACAAACATTACTAGTGCAGAAAGCAAAAGGCAAGCGGAATAACCAAGAGTTCAACGAATCTCAGGTGTCTTGTTCATAGAGATCAACTCAGATAAGAAATTATGCATATAAATGAATATTTATGATATATTATATCAATTATATATATATACACATATACATATTTGTCGGCCTCATGTAAAGCAAACGCCTTACCGCTGTGCTATCACTCCGGCCCCCAAATCATTCATATATTATCATATACTATCATTATTCTATTCTTCAGAAAGCTGGGACTCCAGGTGAGATGAAGTGAATTGGTCATAAAATCGTTTGAACTCTGGAGAATGGAGCGGAGGGTTCTTGTCCCATCGGTCAGATTCTGTTGGACAGCAGACTATTGGCCATTGGAGAGGATGTAAAAGGCCCATTCAGAAAGAATTGCCCAAGAGGAACTAGAGTATGGCATGTGTTTGGCTTGAGCACTTTATAGTTAATTTAATCTGCCAAAAAGGGAGAAGCCGTGCTGAGAATGAGCCCCGTTCAGTTGGCACGCGGACCCAGCCGGGCCGCGCGCTGCCTGCGTAACTATGGAAGCTGACGGATGACCCTGCCGCAACACGCCGCTCAGCTCCCCAGCCCGAGGGCCGGCTCGCTTCTTGGCGGACTCGACTGTGAGACGCGGCGGAGGTCTACGTGCGCGAGCACGCGGCACTTTCTGCCAAAGGTCCGGGGACTTTCCCCTAGGCAGGGAAGTAGGAACAAGTCCTCCGCTTGTAGCCTAGGAAACAGGCCTTCAGCACGAACCACTACCTACCTCCCGCGCTAAAACCTTTTATAGGGCCATAAGAAGATTAACTTTTAGCTTAGGGTGAGAAGATTGGTCCGCTCCAAGTCACTTTTAACCTCCTCTTGCGTATGATTTTATAATTACAAAATTATAATACTCAGCATTGTCTAATTTAACACTAATAAATGACCAATTCACTTATTTGGGAGTGATGTCCCGAAAGCCGTATGCAGATACAGGCCCCGCCCAGGTGATTGATATGCAAATATTTTCTGGGAGGAACGAACGGAAGTGGGCGTGTCCACGCATGCGTGCTGGCGAATCGAATGCCGGAAGCGCCCTGGACCCTGTCATGGCGAGCCCCCAGGTGCTCGCGGGCATCCTGGGGTTGCTTTTCGTGTCTGCCCTGCCCCAGGTCCTGGGAGTCCGCTCTGGCCTCGAGCGCCGAGTCCACTCAGGTACCAAGCAGTCAGGGCTGCGAGAGGGAGGCTGGGACGGCCCCGGGGCCCTGGGCCCAGTCCTCTTCCCTGCCTGTCTTTCTTAGGAGACTCTGGCCAGTCTGGGCCTGCAGCCCAGGAGCCCCAGGGGCCTTCCCTCCAGGAGCGGCGCGAGCGGGCCCGGACCGGCGTGCTGCCTTGGGGCGCGCTGTACACCGCGGCCGTGGTGGCTTTTGTGCTCTACAAGTGTCTGCAGGTGCGGGCCGGCCCGGGATGGGAGTGCTCGGGGGCCCTCCGCTCCCCAGGTGGTGGTGATGCTGGGGGCCCAAGCCAGACAAGTTGGTGACACAGTGTGCGACGCGAAGGCTAGGTAGTTCCTAGGTTTGCCCTGAGCACCTAGCTAGGTCAGGACGCCAAGGCCATCTGAGCCACTGGAAACAAAAAATGGTCATCACATTTGATCCTTCTAGCCCTCTCCTGTGAATGCATGGTCACTTGCTGATGGTCACTCACCCAAAGTGGATTGGTTGGTGGGAAAGCATCGAGTGGCATATATACTGCAGAAAGGTGATTTGAAACAAAGCATTGAGTGGTGTATATATATATATATATATATATATATATATATATATATATATATATATATATATATATATATATATATACACTGCAGAAAGGTATTTGAAGCAAAGCATCGAGTGATATATGTGTGTATGTGTGTGTATACACATTGCATTTATATGTGCAGTGTGTATACACTGCAGAAAGGTGCTTGCTGGTGAGATTTCAGCCCCGATACCCTCCCCCGCTCCCCATGGGTATGTGGCTGTGGTCAGAGTTTCTGGGTTCTAGGGATAAAGTGGAAAGGGGAGAGCTTAGAATGGGAACTGACATTGCAGTAGGTTGAAACTGGGGGAAGGAACGGTATTTTTTTAGCTTAACCTGAGTAGGTCTCACTGGCGCCAGGAAATAAAATCACAGACAATAGAAAACAAGGAAGGGTTCGGGATCCAGAATCCAAATAGATTTGACTGGCAAGGATGAGAAACAATAATTTTCTCCCCCTTGTGCAGGGGATCAAACTCAGGATGGCCTTTTATACACTTGGACGTTTGTACGATGATTTACAACCCTTGCCAAGATTGAATTTAATACTAAATGTAATGAGTATTTTTTAATTGAAGTCATTTTGAAGTAATTGACATTTTTGTTTCAGCTATACTAAGTAATACAGTATATTTATATTGCTAAATAACAGTAATTAACAGTCCGCAGTTACTTTTTTTCAGCAAATATGTAATACAGTATTAACTTATACAGTCACTTGTATATGACATTTCTATTACATAATGGGAGTTTGTACCTATTGGCAACTCACCCAACTCTACCTTCTCTGTATCTATGAGGTAGAGAGTATTTTTTTTTATAAATTATCTTTATTTAAACACCGTGATTACAAATATAATTGTAATTGTATGATTACAGTCATGTAAAGAACACCCCCCCTTCACCAGTGCAGGATTCCCACCACCAATTTCCCAGATCTATCTACTCCCCACCCCACCCACACCTGTACTCGAGACAGGCTTTCTTTTTCCCTCATTCATTCACATTGTTATGACAGTTTTCAGTGTAGTTATTTCTCTAACTGCACTTATCACTCTATGTGGTAAGCTTCATGTCATGAGCTGCACCTACATGGGAAGATGGGGGGAAATAAGGGTTGGGACTGAGGCAGTAAAATATTAGAAATGAGATTTGTAGGGCAGTATCAAGGTCACAATACAAGATGGATGTTATGGATATATAAAATATATGCATACAATACTATCAATAGGAAAACAAGGAGAAAAAAATTCCAGTGACTGTCCCAATATAAACCAGTGCTAGAACGGCCCGCCCTCTTGAGTATTTGTTTTTTAAGATTCTGCATATAAATGAGATAGCCTGGTATTTGTCTTTATTTCACTTAGCATAATGCCTTGCCTTCAAGATCCTTCACAAGTAGCACATTTCCTTTTGGGGATAGGAGCTGAATAACATATTGTGCATACACTTTTATCCATTCATTAATGGACATTTAGGTTGCTTTAATAACTTCCACTCCATGGACCTAAGCAGTCTGAGAGAAAAACTGATAGTTTTCAACTGATAGTTCAACTATTAAAGTTCGTATTAGTAGACTGTTAAAACTCAGCTGTATGATGTGATGCAACTTTCCATGTTAGGAACCACTTCCCAAATCAATGCCAGAAACTATAAGATAATATTCTGCTTTTTGTTTGTTTTGTTTTGGGTCCAAACATGCCACACCTCAAGGGCTAATTTTTTTGGTGTGGGGGAGGCAGCATCCTCCAGTGGTGCTCGGAAGTTGAGTAAACAAGTTTCTCCAGGAAGAAGCAGTCTGTCTCTCTCTCTCTCTCTCTCTCTCTCTCTCTCTCTCTCTCTCTCTCTCTCTCTCCCCCCCCCCCTTTCTTCCCCCCTCTCTCCCCCCCTCTTACTCCTCCCCTACCCACTTCAACCCAGGGTTTATATGCCCCTAGGCCAACTGTCTGTCATTCTGCAGCAGTTACAAGGGTCTGGCTTCTGATAACTTAAGTCTTTAAGGAACAGTAACACTTATGGTGGACCTGGGGACATGAGATTATACCCAGGGCTTATTCCTGGCTCTGCACTCAGGGATCACTCCTGGTACAGTTTGGGGGAACTACTTGGGGATTCTTAGGAATCAAACCCAGGAATCAAACTTGGGGCGATGGAGGAATGCACCAAGAGTCTGGCAGAGACAGTGCCTTCGACTGGACTATGCCTGACCTTCCCTTTCTCTACATATATATGCAAAGCAATCTCCTGTCTGCTGTACTATCTCCAAACCCTGAAGGGCTTCTGGAATGATGTTCAGGACACCATGTGGTCTAGGAATAGAGTCCAGGTCTCCTGCCTGCAAAGCTTTTTAGTCATCTCCCTTGCCCAACAGGAGATGTGCTTTATCTCTTGAACATAACACTTGGAGATTTTTGTTCTTTTGGGCACTGCTTTAAGAGTCCTGCATGCTCACAAAAGCATTCAAAGAAGACTGTCAAATAATCACTGATTAAAGATATCCAGAGAAGACAAGAAGATTGAGTTGGATTAAAAATGTAAAGTCTAGTCTTCAAATTCTTGAGGTGTTATCATATTGAAATTATAGGATCTACGAAGACTAATTAGCACTCAGAAAGAAAATACTTGCAGAACCATTTTTGGATTTACATATAAACTACCAGATTTACTTTTCTTTGGTTTGGTCTACAATGGATAGTGTTCAGGGCTTACTCCTGGCTCTGTGCTCAGGGATCACTCCTAGTGTGTTGCAGGGGAACTGATGGGGTACTCAGCATCAAAATGGAGTTAGCCACATGCAAGGCATGCATTTTACCCACTGTACTATTGCTCCAGCCCCATCAATCAGCTTGTTAGTAAATCATCAAATCACTACCCCCCACCTGGGAGTTAATTCACTAGACTGACCACTTGTGGGGAGATGGACATATCACTTCCAGTCCTGGGACAGGAGCTTAGCTGGATGTAATTGTGAGCTTGGAGATAAAAATTAATATTTTTTTTTCCCTTCCAACTGCCCTTCTCTCATTGGGGGAGACTGAGAAGATAGGTGTAACCTGTTGCTGCAGTAGTCCCCTTTCTTTCTCCCATAGCAGGGGAAGGATGAGGCTGCTCTGTTGCAGGAGGAGGCAAGCAGGAAGAAGTCGGTCCACTCAGGTGGGTTTTCAGGGGCTTGCACAGCTTGGTGGGGCGTTAGCGGTCCAAATAAAGTTAAGTTCCTTTGCCTGGCCCCCAGACCAGCAGCTGGCCCAGCTCACACAGCAGCTAGCCCAGACAGAGCAACACCTGAACAATCTGATGGCTCAGCTGGATCCCCTTTTTGACCGGTAAGGAAAGTGACAAGGACATGACATGCATGGGTCAGGAATTTGTAGGGGGTGGGAGATGTGGGGGCAGAGACCATCTGTCAGAGTGGACGTTTCTGCAGTGTGACAACATTGGCTGGAGCCCAGCAGGAGTTGCTGAACTTAAAGCTACAAACCATTCACCAGCTCCTAGAAGAGAGCAAGCCAAGCCAGGGTGCAGAGGTCACAGAGCCAGGTAAAGGGTGTTGGGGGGCGAGGGGATGCACCAAAAGTCTGGCAGAGACAGTCCCTTCGACTGGACTGTTTCTGATCTTCCCTCTACCTACTCACCCACCCCTACCCCTGCCTTTCAGCAGAGACCAGCGTCCCCTTTCCTGAGGACTTGGGGATAGAAGATGCCAAGGAGGAGATTGGTGACGGTCAAGACTGGGAGGAGCCCCTAAACTGGAGCCCAGACTTAAAGAATCTCACTGCCCCATGGGGCGCAGAGCAGGGCCTAAGAAGAAGATGCAATAAGGCTGCCCTGAGGAATCCTAATCCTATTCAAGAAGAAGCCAGAGCTAAAGATTTAGTAAAACAAAGTCTATTCTTATGACTGGAATCTCCTGTATGCCTTTTCCATTCCAGCTGGTCACACACGCCCATACTAGGTGCTTCAGAACCACCAGGCCTTTTAGAAAAGCTTCCCTTATTAGGACAGAAAGGAAAAGGCTTTCCTGTGCCAGCTCTGAGAAGACAAAACTAACTTTGATGCTTTTCCTCTTGATTCCTGATGCTGTCACATCAGCCTTCAGAGGAAAAAAAAAAATCCCTTTTCTTCACAGAAATGTGACACAAAAGCTTGCAGGGGTTGGGAAAATTAAAAAAAGAAACTTTATTAAATATAATCCATTGGGGGAATAAATCACAGAAACAACACAGTATAAAAATAGCCACATTTCCAGCTCCAGCCTCGAGAACACTGAGCCATGGAGAACACTGAACTTCTTGGTTCCATGCTCCCTCCTCCTTTTGAGGGGCTAGTGCAGTTGCATCCACTTTGGTTCCCTCATTTTGAAGAGGCAATCAAATGACCCACGTGGGTCTGTCTCAGTCAAACACAAAAAGACCCTTTCCCAAACTCTGAGGAAATTCTGTGTTTTGTTTAATACTGAAGTTTCCTTGGTACTCCAAAGCCTGACCTATCCCAGAGTAACCTGGACTCTGGAATTTATAAGAATCCTCTATTTCTTCTGGCTGCTGTGGAGAGAAGAGTTCAGACACTGGCATGAGATTGCTGTCTGGACACAATCACCCAGGGCTGGGTGGATGGCTTAAAGTTCTGGAGCAGTTATCTCTAGATGCAGGGCCCTTTAGTAGGGTGTGACCCCTTCTCCCCCCACTTTCCTAAAATCTCTCACAGAATAGGGTTGGGCTTAGACAGATGGAGGACATGTGACAGGCTCAGAACTACTAAAGGAGCTGAAAGTAGAGCACAGAGAGCTGGTGTTTCCCTTGCACACAGATGTCCCTGTTTTGATCCCTAGCATTCCATATATTCCCCCAAAGCACTGCCAAGAGATTCCTGAGAGGAGTAACCCCAGAGCACCACCAGGTATGGCTCCCTCCAAAAAGGAAGTGCTTGAGTTCAGCTATCAGACTTCTGTAATGTTCTCTTCCCCAGGGGGCCCACAGTTTACCTGATGGCCAGAGTCAAACTGTGGTGCCAGCGCAACAGCTCCTCCCGATCTGTGGACATGAGCAGCAGCTTCTCATGGGGAAAGGACAACTAGAGAGAGAATACCCCTGAGTGGATGGCTCAGAAAGGTGCATACAGATGCTAAGAGCCTTGCTGTTTCTGTGGAGCCAGTTCAGAGCTGAGGCAGGAACACAGGACTAGAAACCCCATGGGGCCGGCGAGGTGGCGCTAGAGGTAAGGTGCCTGCCTTGTAAGTGCTAGCCAAGGATCAGGACCACAGTTCGATCCCCCGGCATCCCATATAGTCCCCCCAAGCCAGGGGCAATTTCTGAGTGCTTAGCCAGGAGTAACCCCTGAGCATCAAACGGGTGTGGCCCGAAAAACCAAAAAAAAAAAAAAAAAAAAAAAAAAGAAACCCCAAGCCCTGTTCTCTTCTCAAAAAAAAAAGCTTTGATCTCAGGGGTGTATTTCAGCTTTTCCTCCCTTGTCTGACCCCCACCTCTTACTTACGCTGAGTAGTCCCCCACAGGGCCCCTCTGAGTGGCCAAAGACCCTGTGGAGTTGACAGTGGGCCATGGGGTAGAGGGCTCGGCAAGCAAAGGTGCCTTTCTGCAGCAGATGCAATGTGGAGCGAGGTTTGGCCATGAGGAGCACATCAGAGAAGAGGAAGAACATGCGGGGCCGAGGCTCTCCCCGAGGAGGGACCACCAATAGCCAGCCCTGCCGGAGGAACCAGCGACCTGTAGGGTGGTTGAGCAGTTATCCCAGTGCAGCTCCAGACCCCTAGTGTCTGGAGTTCCACAGGGAGAAGGAACAGAAAGCAGCAGAAATAGGGGTGCAGAGCTGGAGCAATAGCACAGTGGTAGGGCATTTGATTTGCACGCAGCCAACCCAGGTTTGATCCCCAGCACCCCATTATGGTCCATCTATGGTATCTCTCTATGGTCCCCTGAGCCTGCCAGAAGTGATTTCTGAGCGCAAAGGCAGGAGTAACCCGAGTGTGGCCCAAAAACAAAAATAAGGGGTACAGGTTGCATAGAAGAAGTGAGTGAGGAAAGAGCAGCTTGAGGACTGAGGGGGAAGTAGCTGCCTACCTGAAGTCAGCCCCTTGGCCCGGTGGCCACAGAGTAGAGCCTGAACACGTAGGAGGTGCTGGTCATTCTTGTGTGTCTGCTCAATGGCGTGGACTCTCTGGACTGTCTCACTTATCAGCCTGGCAGCCCCTGGAACATACACCCACCCCATTCCCAGCACAACCATGAAGGAAAATTGGAGGCCCTGAAAGAGGCTCTTCTGGAAGAGACAAGGGTCAGGGGCTAACTTTTTGGTGCTAGGGCTCACCTAGGCATAGCATATGCTCAGCCACCAAACTAGGTCCCAGCTGTGTAATTCTAGGATGGGTGACGGGGATTCTGCACATGTCAATAGATGACAGGCAAGGCAGAGTTGAGGGCAAGGAACATACGTGTGAGCTGTTGGTGGTCAGAACTGTTGGGACTTGTGTTTTCAGCCAAAGCAACGACAAGATTTTCGTACCTGGAATTAAACAGTAAGGTGTGTTGGACCTCTGCCTGCTACACAGATCACCCTCTGCATGGCTAGGAAGACCTGCTTCTGCTTTGGGACTTCTTCTAATCAAAGGCGCAGTACACCTCTTCCCACGCTGAACATCTGAGCCACACACTAGAGCCCATGGTGCTCAGGGGTTACTCCTGGCTGTCTGCTCAGAAATAGCTCCTGGCAGGCACGGGATTCGAACCAGCCACCTTTGGTCCTGGATCGGCTGCTTGCAAGGCAAACGCCACTGTGCTATCTCTCCGGGCCCCCATGGTGCTTATTAATCCACAGCTGAAGGGTATGTCTATCCATGCTTTAACTCACTTTAGGTGCAGATTACCTCACCTCTTAGCCAACTCTCCAGATACCATGCCAATAGTCCTATCACTGACCTCTAGCTTTAATGTTGAGTTCAACCATCCCATTGATAGGGGCCCAGGAGGTTAACATTTATTTATTCTTGCAAAGGTGTTAACAATTTGTCCCAAGAGAGAAGTTTGGGGACAGACCTCATTGTATCCCCAATGCTGTGGGCAGAAGTCAATACCCAGGATGTTGCAGGTCAATTCACTCACTGCTGGAGCCTTTGCAGAGGCAGAGGGAGCAAGTCTTGGAGCTGAAGACCCCCAAACTCAGGTCGACCTTCCTGAAGTCGCAGAAATCTCCGGAAACGTTTGCTTTTCTTTAGTTGTTTCTAGAGTGAGGCAGGATAGGCAGGCAGCAGGGGGAAGAAACCATTCCTTATCTAGTTTTCATCTTCTGCGAACAATCCCCACTCCTAGCTTGAAAGAGAAGCTCATCCTCGAAAAAGAACTAGCACAGAGCCGGACACCTAGTAGGTTCCATAAACGTACCAACGGTGTGAAGAAAATTTGTGTCTCCCATGAGGAGGAAATGTATGTGAGACAAAAGGGGACCAATTTGAGATCATTTTCACATTACCTGCAAGGTAATCCGGGACCTCTCTGCGTTAGCAGCAAATTGGGTGTAGAGCTCCAGGTGGGGGCAGAAGGCTTCCAATCCCGAACCCCAGTGCCCTTCTTCCAGGTAGGGAAGCAGTTTTCTGCATGGGGGACGATAATAAAAGAACAGCCCAGAGGCTGAACCCCTCACTTAATAACTCTCACAGTCCTACTAGAGGGGCAGTACTATGTGTCCATTGCAAATCTCAAATGCAGGCACAGGGCCAAGCCAGCAGATGAGGTCACAGGCCCCACCTCTGCAACTCTGAACTCCTGGTACAGCCAGAAACCTGCGATCCCCCCACCCCACCCCACTTTCCCGTTCCCCTTCCACTCACAGGCTGGCGCCATAAATGAGCTCCCAGGGGCCAAACAGGGCCTGTTGTTCAGGGGGCGGCAGGGTGCCCTTGGCTCTCAGAATGGCCACGAAGTACTATGGGAAGAGAAATACTGGCATACAGTGTGGAGAAATAGAAGAGCACTTAGGTATAACTAGAAAGCAAATGACAGGGGCCGGGAGGGTCACAGCACAGCTGTAGGGCGTTTGCCTTGCATGCTGCTGACCAGGAGGGACTCAGTTGGATTCTCTGCACCCAAAATGGACCCCCCCCCCAACCTGCCAGGGGTGATTTCTGAGTGCAGAACCAGGAGTAACTCCTGAGCACTGCTGGAGGTGGGCCAACCAAACCAATTAATGAATTAAGCAATCAACCAATTAATGAATACATAAAGTTTAAAACAAAAACAACAAGAGGAAATCGATGTCAGCCCAAACAGACCAAACCCCAAACTCTAGGCCACTCATCCTCAGGGCCCCACCCCTACGGAAGGCGGTCCCGGGCTCCTACCGTGGACACCAGCCCCAGTTGCTCCTGGTAGCGTCGCTCTGTCTCCAGCAGCTCCCGGGCGGTGCAGACGCGTTTGCGCTCCCAGCGGGCCCGTTGCTGCAGCACGGGGCATCGTGCTCCGGCGTCCGAGCTAGCCATGTAGGGACCCAGAGGTCAGCAGCGCCGGCCACAGCCCGCCGCACTTTCAAATCCCAACCGCTGCGGGGCGGGGCCGCGGCCTGGAGGTGAGCGCGCCCCCTGGCGTCGGGAGGCTGAGCGCCACCACCACCTGCTAGGAACGCGCCCCCATCGACCGAGTCGGGGCTTCTTCGCCATTTCTGTGCCCCACCGCCAGGGCGGCGCTGTAGGCGTGCGGATTCCCGCAGGGCAGAGACACTGAACTAAATAGAATTTTCAAGTTGGGCCCGACCTGGCACTGGCAGGGTCCTCAGTGCACCTTCCGTTGAATTGGAAAGCTAGCAAGAGTTGCAACGCGTCTGTTATACTGGGTTCAAGCCAGAGTCTAAGGTTCTGTTGTGTCAGAGTATTACACTACAAGATACTTAAGGGTGAGACATTTTGACATTGGTTCTGGAGAAGTAAGTGTAGCAGGAAGGTTGCTTGCCTTGCTCACAGCTATTCCTGGGTTCAATTGCATGGTCCCCCGCAAGACCTCTCCAGGAATGATCCCTAAGTGCAGAGTCAGAAGATGTGTCCCCAAAACAAAAAGTCAGAAGTGTTTTGCACCCTGTCTAAAAAGCTTATAGTTTTAAGTTTTGCTTTCTTGCTTCGTACTGATCCAAACCGGGGTTAATAGCAGCAGTTGTTACTTAAATAACTATCGTAATGGCCCAGAATTATAATTCTTTTAAAAAGGACAAAAGTTTGAACTTGATTAGTTTGTAAATCGACTTGATTATTCAAAGAGAAAATGTACTAGATTTTTCTTGCCTAGATCTTTTTAAAAGTTGTCAGTAGTCATAAAGTAAATTGGAAGTACTATTTTATCTGCTTATCTGAGAAATTTCATATGCCTTGTTTTATTTCCTAGCAATTCTACTTCCAACAATGCATTCTTGGGGCCAAAGTGATAGTACAGCAGATACAGTTCTTGACTTTTACATAGTCTCTGGGTAATTCCGAGGTACCACATATGGTCTCCTAGATCTGCTAGGAGTAAGCCCTGAGCACCAATGAATATGATATTTAAAAGTGCATTTAAAAGAAAAACAACTTTATTGACTGATTGTTTGGTTTTGGGGCCACACCCAGTGGCACTCAGAGGTCACTCCTGGCTTCTGCACTCGGAAATCACCTCCTGGCAGACTGGGGGACCATATGGTATGCTGGGAGTCAAACCAGGTCCCTCTCAAGTCGGCCACATGCAAGGCAAACGCCCTACCACTGTGCTATCTCTCTGGCCCCTTAAAAGTGCATTTTTTTTTTTTGTTTTTGGGTCACACCCGGCGGTGCTCAGGGGTGACTTCTGGCTGTCTGCTCAGAAATAGCTCCTGGCAGGCACGGGGGACCATATGGGACACCGGGATTCGACCAACCACCTTTGGTCCTGGATCGGCTGCTTGCAAGGTAAATGCCACTGTGCTATCTCTCCGCTGTGCTATCTCTCCGGGCCCTAAAAGTGCATTTTTAATTAAATCACCATGAGATATTGTTACAAAATTGTTGATGGTTGAATTTTAAGTCATACAGTGTTCCAGCACCCATTCTTTCACCAGTGCACATTTCTTACCACACCAATGTCCCCAGTTTCCCTCCTGCCTTCCCCTTGCCTGCCTCTATGGCAGACATTTTAATCTCTCTGTCTCTCCCATTCTTTCCTTTTAGATACTGTGATTTGCAATATTGTTACTAAAGGAGTATGATGCATATTACTTTACCTCCTTTCATCACCCAGAGTGATCAGTGTCCAGAGTGATCATTTCCAACTATCATTGTCATAATGGTCCCTTCTCTGTCCTAATTACATTCCCTTTCCACTTTGTCAAAGCTTCTTACCAATAACCAGTCCTCCTGGCCCTCTTTGGGTATTCTCTCCTATGTGGGTTGTGTT
Source organism: Suncus etruscus (assembly GCF_024139225.1). Taxonomy (NCBI): domain Eukaryota; kingdom Metazoa; phylum Chordata; class Mammalia; order Eulipotyphla; family Soricidae; genus Suncus; species Suncus etruscus. The sequence continues at coordinate 61,746,324 of NC_064848.1, forward strand.
GAGGGAGGAGTTAGGTCACACCTAGAGGTGTACATGGATTATTCTTAGTTCTGCACTCAAGAATCACTCCTGGTTTTGCTTTGAGGGATTGAACCTGTGTCAGCCACGTGCAAGGCAAAAGCCCACCTGCTGTATTATCACTTCAGCTCTCTGGTTGTTTGTGGGTTTTGAGTTTTTGTTTTGATTTGTTTGGTTTTTGGGCCACACCCATTGACATTCAGGGGTTACTCCTGGCTATGGGCTCAGAAATTGCTCCTGGCTTGGAGGGGACCATATGGGATGCTGGGGAATCAAACTGCACTCTGTTCTAGGCTAACCCTTGCCTTACCTCTAGCACCACCACTTTGGTCCCTGTTTGTGGGGTTTTATTTTATATCCTGCAAATGAGTGTGATCATTAATGTCTGTCCCTCTCACTCTATTCATTTCACTCAGCATAATACTCTCCATATCCATGTATAAGAAAATTTCATGACTTCATTTTCCAAACAGCTGTATGTTGCAAGTCAGCCCTTGATGGAGTTGACTGATGGAGGGATGGAGGATGAGGTCTTTCCCCTCCAGCTTGGAGCACGCATCTACCACCCTGTCCAGCTGACGGTTCTGAGGTGAAACGGTGGGTAAACAGCTCGCAGACAGTCAGGTTTGTGAAAATATTAGCTTTATTCAGTGGACAAGACTGAAGTCCAAAGACTCAGCATAAATTCCAGCCAAAAGCCTCTCGCCTTCCACAGACCCTTGTTTTTATCCCCCAGAATCAGGTACCCCCAATGGTGGGATCAGATACCACCCAATGGTGGAAGCAGAATCAGGTACCACCCTAGGGTGGAGGCAGAATGCCAGATCACACCTTAGGGTAGGGCACAATCACCGATCAGGGTAGGGTTAGTAACATAATATTCCCCTAAAATATTTACATACACAACAGCTGTATAGTATTCTGTTGTGCTGATATTTCTTTATCCATTCATCTGTTCTCGGGTACTTGAATTGTTTCCTGATTCAAGCTATTGTGAATAGTGCTGCAATGAAGATAGAAGTATAGATGTCTTTCCTGAGTGCATTTTTGAACCCCTACAGCAGGGGTGGCGAACATGCCGCATGCAGCTCCCGGCCAAAATGAATGCAGCTCTGCCTCTTCTCATTATTTCGTATACTGTGGCTCTTTGCCAAGCTTGGATTTTGTTCTGCTGCTTCTGAGGAGGGACCTCTGAGGAGAGATCTCCGAGTGCGGGGGTCCTGCCCCAAGGCTGCGTCATCTCATCTCCCATCCCTTGGAAACAACTGCATGGGCCAGTGAGCGGGGGACCCATGTGTCACATGTTGGGTCACATCTGGCTGTTAGTTCTTAGTGTGGAGGACGCAGCACACCCTCACCATCACTGCAGGATTTTGACCCTCACTCAAAATGGCAAAATGCAATATGTGTTTAATAGATTATTGTTAAAATTATATGCTTTTGTGTGAGTGTTTGTTTTGGCAGATCACTGTGTGGTGTGGCTCTCTGACTCTCACAGTTTAAAATTTTGGCTCTTTGTGTCTAACTTGTTTGCCACCCCTGCCCTAAAGTATATTCCTGGTAGTATTACTGAGTTGTATGGAAGCTAAATCTCTAGTATTTCTGAGCAATGTTCACATTGTTTTCCCAAAAAGACTGAACCAAAAACAAACCCAAAAAAGGCTGAATCAGTCTATATTCCCACCAGTGGTGAATGAGTCCCTTTCTCCTCACATCTAATTTCTTTTTGGTCTGCACTAGTCTCTGGGGTGTGAGATATTGCATTGTTGACAAAATACATTCTTAACAAATATGTGGACAGAAAGATATGTATCAGGATGTGTGGCAGATTCTGGAGTAAGAAATTGTGCTCCTAAAATATATAGTCTTTGGGGCCAGAGGGATAGTACAATGGGTCGGGCACTTGTCTTGCACGAGGCTGACCCTGGTTCAATCCTTGGCATCCCTTATGGTCCCCTGACACTACCAGGAGTAATTTCTGAGTTTAGAGTCTGAGTATTTCTTGGTATGCTCCCCCAAATAAATATATAATCTTCTAAATATTGTACCTTAAATAAACATAAAAAGACATAAAACATGTGAGTACTGTAGTGATAGCACAGTGGGTAAGGATTTACCTTGACATGCCTAAGCCCAGTTTGATCCTCAGCATCCATTATGGTCTCATAACTATAGCCAGAAGCAATTCCTGAGTTCAGAGCCAGGACTCACCTCTAAGTATTGCCAGGTGTGGCTCTAAAACAAAACCTAAATTAAACATGGAAATCACCCATATGACCAGAAGTAGATAAATGGATAGGAAATTGCTTTCCTGCACAGAAAAAAAGTATGCTAGTCTGTTTTGTATAGGATTATTATGTTACTGACCCTACCCTGATCGGTGATTGTGCCCTACTCTAGGGTGTGACCTGGCATTCTGCTTACACCCCAGGGTGGTACCTGATTCTGCTCCCACCATTGGGTGGTACTTGATCCCACCTTTGGGTGGTACCTGATCCCACCATTGGGTGGTACTGATTCTAGGGCATAAAACCAAGGGTCTGTGGAAGGTGAGGGGCTTTTTTCCTGTGGCCTATTCTTAGGTCTTTTGGCTTTGGCCTCTTCACGGAATAAAGAGCTGTTTTCTTCAAAAGCTTGACTACCTGTTGGCTTTCTTCCCGCTGCATTCAACTCAGAACCGCCGACTGAACAGGGTAACTGAAGTGTGGTCCGAGCTGGAGGAGAAAGGCCTCATCCTTCATTCCTCCATCAGCCAACCTCTTCAGAGGCTGACTTGCAACAGTAGTCATTTGAAGAAACCATATGAAAACATTAAAAAATAAGTTTTAAAAAACATTCAAATTAGGGAAATGTACAATGTATCTGAGGGTAAAAAACAGACCTCAAAATTCTTTCTTTTTTGTTTATTTTTGTTTGCTTTGTTTTTGAGCCACACCTGATGACACTCAGGGTTTACTCCTGGCTATGCATTCAGAAATCGCTCCTGGGTTGGGGGACCATATGGGACACTGGGGGGATTGAATCGCCATCTGTCCTAGGCTAGTGCAGGCAAGACAGAAGTCTTACCACTTGCACCACTGCTCCAGCCCCCGAAATTCTTACACTATGATCCCACTTGGGTGTAATATATATATATGACTCAAAACATAGATATAAAAAGTTAATTGTGCTTTGTAATCTTTGGATGGTGGGATTGAATTTAACTCATTAAGCAAATATTTGCTAGGCACCTAATCTGTGCCAAGAACTGGATCCCTGAGTTTAAAGGAGTGAATGGAAAAATTAAGGTGATTAAAATGCTCTTATACTAAAAATTTTTTAAATAAGACTTTAAATTTTCTCTTATACTTTTTTGCCTTTCCCAAGTTTTCTATATTAAAAATGTATGCATCATTTTGTACTTAGAAAAAATGCTCTAAGAAGACAAAAAAAATAAATAGAACCTTAGATTCTGTTCTTGTCACTGTGAATTCCTAGAAATCTAGGTCTCAAGCCAAGAACCCCAGTACTATCGGAGTTCTGATGTCCCCTTTAGCTATCTCACATGCTAAGAATTCTGAGAAAGGAGAAATGCTGGATTTAGATCAGAGAGACACAATTGAAAGGGCTTAACAGAAGAAAGGGTATGTGGGTCAAACTATACCTTAGACTCAGGTCCCAAGGAAATTGATGCTGATCAGTGGTACCATCTCAAGTAAACTTGGAACAATGTGCGTGAAGAGCCCACGTGGAAGACATAATAGTGCCATAGGTATGGGCAACTCTATGGACTCTAAGGATGGAACTAAGCGCAACAACCAAGGGCTCTTGGTAATGAGTATATTTGGGTATGCTCCCACTGTCTGTTTGCAGGTAGGGGGAGTAACAGAGCCTACTGTGAGCTCACCAAAGGGAATCCAGTTCTGGAGGGAAAAAATGAGGTCTAAGTGGAAACACACATGGAGACAGTTGATTTCCAGAGGACCAAGTATCCCACAGAAGTCAGGTGTACCATATTTTACCTGGAACATGCATTAACTCTCTTCCCAAAACCAAAGATAAGGGAGGGTTGAGGAGGGTGTCAAAAGGTAAGCAATAACCATATCATCTTGAATTAACGTCAACCTCTGCCTTCCACTCAATAGAGGCTGGAGAAGTCTAAGGAATCTCTAAACAACAATCAGTAGTCATTCCATACATGGTCTGTGCTACTCGTGGATATGAAGTTGGATGAAAGAACCAAGTCCTTTAAGGCATTCTGCAGGCTAATAGTCTATCATGGCAGACCTGACAAAGGAGATAGATGTTACAAGGGAAATACTGGCTTTTCTGCAGACAGTTGTGCAATAAAATGTCTATCCAGGAGACCTTTAGAAGTTCTGGTGTAGTTTTTCCATCATGGAGAAAGTGACATGTGAGCTGAGACCTGAAGAATGATGAAAACCTAGCTTGTCAATGGAGGGAGGAGACAGAGATGGACAGCATAGTCAAAGACTTGGAGAAAACTACACTCATGCAGTGCAATGCAAGAAAGTGCTAGACTCATAGACTAAAGCTCGAGCATAGGTTGCAAATGAATAATGAGAATGGAGTAAAGGCCAACAACAGTAGGGCACTTACATTAGTAAGCTGTGTGAAGAAAGTAATAGTGAATTCTTTTTTTTTGTTTGTTTGTTTGTTTGTTTTTGGGCCACACCCGGTAACGCTCAGGGGTTACTCCTGGCTATGCGCTTAGAAGTTGCTCCTGGCTTGGGGGACCATATGGGACACCGGGGGATCGAACCGCGGTCCGTCCAAGGCTAGCGCAGGCAAGGCAGGCACCTTACCTTTATCGCCACCGCCCGGCCCCAGTAATAGTGAATTCAATGCAGTTAAGTACAATATTTTTGGCCCATGCAACAGAGAATTCTAGGTGAAATGCACCTTCAGGTTAGCAATGCAGTGATGCAGTTATATTTTCATTTCATTTCCACCCATGGTCTTTCCTTCATCTTAAGATTGTGAAAAGCAAAACAAAAAAGGGCTAGAAGGATAGCCCAGCAGTGGAGCACTAGTATCACTTGCATGAAGCCCTGGGTTCCATCTGTGGCACCACAAAAAACAAACATACATACATATATATGTGTGTGGGTTACTCTTCCATTGTGACTGTAAGATGATATACAAAAATACATCAGACCCAGAGATTTGGGGGGGGGGGTTGGGCCACACCTGGTGGCACTCAGGACTTACTCCTGACTCTGAGCTTAGAAATCACTCCAGGATGGCTTGTGGGACCATATGGGATGCTGGGGATTGAACCCAGGTCTGTCCTGGGTCAAATGCATTTAAGGCAAACAACCTAGCACTGTGTTATCACTCCAGCCCCAAGACCCAGAGCTTTACCTTGACTGGAGTCACCAGGTTTTTCACTGGTGCTGTTAATGAAGAAGGAAGAGGGGATTCAGGTTGAACTTAACACACTTGCAGCACACCTAATTAGGTCTAGCCCTTAAGCAGGTAATGAGAAGCAAGTCCAACACCTGGGAATACATGACTTTGTCAACGACTGGAAGCCACTAGAGTGGGTGAAACTTCCCACAGAGTATGATGAACACCTGGGGTAAGAGGCACATGTGTGTCCAGAACAAACCCATTCCTCTTATCCTGTGTTTCCATTTCAGTTGCAGCATAACTAATGATGTAATGGTTAAGTGGTACCTCTGTCTCCAAAGATATGTCCATAACTAACCTAGAGAACCTATGTTACTTAATTGGATTTTGTTAGAGAAAGGGTCTTTGCAAATGTGATTATCTTGTTGGGTCATAAATTCAATAACAAGTGTCCCTAGTAAGAGTGGAGAGACTTAAGGGCTCTGAAGGGCTTTGACTTGACTTTGCAGCTAATCCCTGGCTGGGAAGCAGGGATTGGGGGATCCCCTCCTAGCCCATGAGTGAATTGCTCCCTCCTCTATAACCCTGGGATTCCCAGAGACACAGCCTCGAAGTGTTCGAAGACAGGAGTTCTCAAGAATAAAGACTTGATCTTAAACCACCACACAAAGGTCATGTACTAAGCAGGGGGTGCCCCAGGCAGCCAATCCTAAGTACACTCTGTCCTAACCCAGAGAGGTCCAGGAAACAAAACACTGGGAGATCAAACCTGTTTTAGGGTTTGGCTGACTCCCAGCTGCACAGCATGATACAGGGTCAGAGTCTACACTCTCCACGCAGACCACAGACTAGTGAGAGAGAGAGAGAGAGAGAGAGAGAGAGAGAGACAGAGACAGAGAGACAGAGAGACAGAGAGACAGAGACAGAGAGATAGAGACAGAGAGACAGAGAGACAGAGACAGAGAGAGAAGAGACAGAGATAAAGAGAGACATAGAGAGAGACACAGAGAGAGACAGAGAAAAGAGAGAGAAAGAGAGAGAGAGCACAATGGGGAGTGGCATGGAAAAAATTAGGGAGCTGCAATGGAGAAAGGACCCAATCCAGACTCTAAACACTCAAAGCAGCAGAGAAAGTGGGAGAAGGAATGACACGATGTTTCATGGGGATCATCAAGGTGTTGGCAAGAGGGCTGAAAAAGAGAAAAGGAAACCTCCACATAAGTGCAGAAGGGGATGAAATAAAGCTGGGTTAGTGTTGAGACAGATCTCCAGCAGATTCGAGTTAGTGTGGTGCTCCTTTGTTCTCTCCTCTTCTGTTCTGTCCCTGACCTCTTTCACTTCGACTAGACTATTGTTATTGCATTGCCTGATTCAGGTCCATCCAGCTCAGATGTTACCATGCAACTTTCAAGTGTCAGGGTTCAGGCAAAGTGCTGAGGACATTGCATAAAAACAATGAGCCGACTATTGTCATAGGGACTCTTAGTTTAGCTTCAAAAATGGCATCCAAGGGCTAGAGCAATAGTATAGTTGATAGGGCTTTTGCCTAGTATGCAACCAGGGTTTGATCCCCAGAACCTCATACGGTCTGCAAATCTCAGTCAGGAGAGATCCCTGAGCACCACCCCAATACAAAGATGGCAACTGAGAGAGTTCATTTAAAATGGCTGATTGGAAGACAGCTGTTGCTTAGCCATAGACACTTTTTTTGTGCAGCATGGCAATTACTTTGGCAAGGCAGATCACCTGTGAGGGGCATACAAATGTGTCATCTTATTCCTGGAACGATAGCTTCTGGGTAAGGCATGAGTTTCCTAAAGCAGGATCTAGGTCAATTTCACTTTTCTCCAACTAAGCAAACTGATCTGCAGAGAGAGTGCTCGCTAAGGACTGACTTGATCAATGAATGACCCTGTCCTTAGGGAACTCACAGCTATTAAGGCAGATAAAATATCATAAAGCAACCTAATAAGGATTAATTGGTGGTCAGAGTTATTAGAGAAGACTGGCAAGCCAGAAATCTGGCACCAGAAATCTCTTTCTGTGGTACAGAATTGGTGAAGACTTCCTGGAGGAGATAGCCTTTAGCAGAATCTAGAATAACTAGAGATTTAGACATCAGAAGAAAAAGATACTTTATTTCACAAGCTAATGGGTGTTTCTGAGTGGAAGTTGGCTGAGAAATTCAGATAGGGCCAGGGGCTCTTATTGTACCAAACATTACCATGTTAGACAAGAGATGATGAAATAATAAGAAGGTCTGGGGGAGGAAAAGGGTACCCAGAAGCATCTTAGATCTAAGTGGCAACAAATATTTCCATGCAATTCATCTCTTCTGCACCCAGGCTGGCATGTGCTTACTAGATGTTAGCCCTGGGCATAAGCCTTCTGACACAGCCTTACTCACTTAGGCTTTGCACAAGCCAGAATTCTTGGTTCAAATGTGAGCCTTGCACAACAGAGCGTGTTTTTGTTCAGTACGGCTTGCCTGAGGCTGCAAGATGCACATTCATGGTTCCTTCAAGTGAGCAAACAATATGGGAACCCCAGTTCATTCTTAAAGACTCGTTTCATCTTCTTGTGTCCCCCTCCTTCTTCCCCAATCCATGCTGTACACTTGCCATCAACATGACTTAATATGGGAACTGTACATGCCATTCTCCTGCTCCAAATACTGATACCTCCAGCATGCCCGAAGACCAATCTTTCACTATTTTACCAACTCAACTTCTTCTTCCAGGCCCTAAGCAATCTGTGTACTTCTGTATGACCTTCAGAATGAAGATCTCCCTTCTAAATAGTATGAGTATTGATCATCTCACATTTGACAGTGACCTCCGGAAGAGGGACAATGTCTTATTTATGTCTATGCTACTCATTCATAACCTGGTGCCTGACATGACAAATGTCATGGCAAATGGCTGACTAGACAAATATTTGTCTAATCAAAGTATGACTGGCCTTCCACAGTGGCAAGAACTACCTGAACAAAGACAGTAAAAGTTTTGAGGAAAATAGGATGTGCTTCATTTGACCGGCGGTTGATGGAGGTAGCGGTAGCTAAGATGGAAATGTCTCGAGTTAAGATCCTGAAGGGACCTGGGTATAAATTAGATGGAAATGGGAAGAAGGAAGATAGTTCCATAGGCAGACCAGCCAATAAAAGTTCTGAGTAGAGGCTGCATCTAAAAAATGTGAGTGAAATCCATCAAAGTCATTCCCCTACATGTGTTTTTCATTCATACACAAATTCACCTCGCAATTACTTGTACAGACTCTACCCCCAGTTTCTGCTAGCAGCTTGTCCCACCTGCTTTATGCAGCTGGCCGAGGGATATACATGTGGACTTCCCTCTTAGCCAGAGCTGGGGGGCCCCAGCTCCCTGTCTTTTCCTTCCCTGGCTGGGGCTGGGAAGTAAGCCAGGGTTAGCTGGCACTGGCTGGTAAGCAGCTGGGAGGTGCCAGGGAAAGCCCATATAGTGCCAGGTGGTGCCGAGGGTTCCAGGCTGAGCCATAACCCCGATAACCTTGTGCCTGTGCATATAGGTGCCCCTCACTACACCCCCCTCCAGGCTTGAGATTGGGGGAAGGTAAAGGGGGGCAGACAGCACCATGGGACTTTGGCTTTATTTCTACAAAAGGGCATTCTGAGTCAGCCTGCTCCCCTCCAGGCTTGCTCCTCCCCCACCCGGTTCCAGTTTCCAATGCACGTACAGCCCGTACACACCCCAATGCACTGTGTCTCGGGACACCCCATAGTCAGCCACATGGCTTCCCCGTACCCCAGGCTCTGGCTCCCTCTGTTGATCCGGACACAAGGACTTGCACTGCAACTACTTCTATTACTGCTGCTCCGGGGCCTGCCCCAGATCCTGGGGGCTCCCTCAGCAGGGGGAGACTCCTCTGCAGAAGATGAATCCCTGGGTAAGGAGGATCTATTCAACGAAGAGGGGTCACCTGGATTGGAGACTGAATCCCGAGAAGAGGGTCCTCTGCCAGAGGATCTTCCGACTCCTGGAGCCCCTAGGGACCCCTCAGATAATGCTCACAAGGACCACAAAGGTAAGTGGCTCTCAGCCTTGGAAACCTGGCTTCCAGGAAGTTCATGCTCTTCTCATTCAACCCCTGGGGTGATTTGGGGGATCCTGGGTCTCTCATTAGCCTTCCCCCTTTCCTCTACAGAACTGGGGGGTGGGGAAACAAAGAAAAGGCATAAGGAGAGGTGGGCAGGAAAAGATGGGCATGCAGAGAGGAAGTGGCTGGAGGAGAGGTGCAAAGTGTGGAAAGCAGAAATGCAGGTGGAGAGAAGTGAGAGTTTGATGGGAAGAGGAAAGGAGAGGTGGGAGGGTGGGAAAGGGGGCAGGGTTCTCCCTCATCAGTCTGAGACTGAGACCTGAAAGAGGAAACAGCAAAAAGGGGAGCAGGTATCAGGACCCACAAGCCGAGACTTTGGAAAGGGATCAGAAAGGGAAGCAGAGTGAAGAGGTAGGGGAGAGGAGGGAGAGAGAATGAAGTCTTGTCACTGGACTTGGAGGCTGAGTACCCCCAGCATTCATGGGCATGCCAACTGGCGTTTCTGGGATCCGAGGCTATATATGTGGCCAAGTGAGGGTGTTACGTTTGGCTGTGAGTTACAGTGCATTTACCTGCCATGCCCCATAATGCATGTGAGTCTGTGGACCCCTGCTGGTGAGGGAGACCCCTCTTTCTGAATAGTAGGGAGGTACTGGGTTAAACGTTGGCCTCTTCTTTTTCATTTATTCAGGGGATGACCACGGTTATTGGCACTATGGAGGTGAGACACCCACCCCACCACCAGCTCTGCCCAACCCTTCCGGCACCCACGTTGTCAGTCAGTGCTGACACCAGCCCCTACTTGTCTCCGCATCCCTGATTTCTATTTCCCGCCCAGATGCAACTACTTCCTTTTCCTACCAGCTTCCTAAAAGTCCCTGATCTGGTCACTAGATTTCTTGTCCTTCCTCTCCCACACCAGGCAACCCTCCCTGGCCCCAGGTGTTCCCAAACTGCGCAGGCCGCTTTCAATCACCCATAGATATCCGTCCTAAACTCGCCAAATTTAGCCCAGCGCTGCAACCTCTCAAGCTACAGGGTTTTGACCTCCAGCAACAAGAAAAACTGCAACTGCTCAACAATGGCCACACGGGTGAGGGGCCTGGGGGCGGGCCTGTGGAAGGGAGGAGGCTACCTGCTTCTAAACCAGGCCCAGACAGGAACCCACCAGTTCACCTGCTTCTCCCACCACAGTACAGCTGAATCTACCTCTTGGGCTGCAGATGGAATTGAGTCCTGGAAGGGAGTACAGAGCCCTGCAGTTGCATTTACACTGGGGGGCTCCTGATCACCCAGGCTCAGAGCACACAGTTGATGGCCACCATTTCCCTGCTGAGGTGAGCTCATTGCTATCCACTTAGGAGTGATGGGATGCACAGGCCAGGGATCCGTCCCCACTTCTCCCTACCTCTTGTCCTCTTCAGATCCACGTGGTCCACCTCAGCACTGCCTTTAACCAAGTTGAAGAGGCCAAGGGGCGCCCTGGGGGCTTGGCTGTGTTGGCTGCCTTTCTACAGGTAACAAGTCATGGACCAACCCCATCTCCTTTCCAATTTCCATCACTTTCTGCTTCCCCATGCTCCCAGCTCACTGTATCTTGCTCTCAGAGACTCCATTCCAGCAGGCTAACTCTCCTGTCTGGCTATTATTCTTTTTTTTTTTTTTTGGTCACACCTGGCATCGCTCAGGGGTTACTCCTGGCTCTACGCTCAGAAATTGCTCCTGGCAGGCCTGGGGGACTATATGGGATGCCGGGATTCGAACCACCTACCTTCTGCATGCAAGGTAAATGCCTTACCTCCATGCTCTCTCTGGCCCCTGGCTATTATTCTTGATTACTCACAGTTCATTTACTCACATCCTTGGTGAACCAAACAGGGGCTGCAAATGGAATCTAAAAACAGGAAGTCCTGGGCCCGGAGAGATAGCACAGCGGCGTTTGCCTTGCAAGCAGCCGATCCAGGACCAAAGGTGGTTGGTTCGAATCCCGGTGTCCCATATGGTCCCCCGTGCCTGCCAGGAGCTATTTCTGAGCAGACAGCCAGGAGTAACCCCTGAGCACCGCCGGGTGTGACCCCCCCCCCCAAAAAAAAAAACAGGAAGTCCTCATTCTAAGGCTCCCACAGTAAGCAGAGGAAACTATCATGATACAAAGTACATGTGATCAGAGAGGTGATCAAGGAAGGATTCATAGGGGTGGGGTGCACCTTGAAGTTTTCACTAGTGGGAAAGAAAATCTCAGGCAGAGGATCTAGAAAGTACAACAAGTAAAGTGCTTGCTTGCCTTGCCCTCAGATAACCCATTGTTTAGACTCCAAGCCCACCAGGAGTGATTCCTGAGTGCAAAGCCAGGAGTAACCTCTGGGCACCAGGTGAGGCAAAAACCAAAACCAAACAAAAATCATGTCAGAGTCCACTGACTAGGAATAATGGATTCCCAGGAAGAGCAGTATTCATACACCCATATTTTCCCTTTGTGAAATACAATCAAGTCTAGATAACTGTGTAATGACCTCTTTGGACCCTTAGTTATCAAAGATATCTACACATTAATGATTAAGACTTGTAAACCAGAGAGCTGGCAAACACCTGTTCATGTCTCCTTCGAATCAGCTTTATGGCCCAAAGTCCAGAGAAGTATCTCAGAAACAGAGCATTCTTGGATGGCAGTTATACAAACAAGTTGTTAAAATGAATTCAGAAAGGGGCTGGAGAAATAGCATGGAGGTAAGGCATTTGCCTTTCATGCAGAAGGATGGTGGTTCGAATCCTGGCATCCCATATGGTCCCCCAAGCCTGCCAGGAGCGATTTCTGAGCATAGAGCCAAGAGTAACCCCTGAGTGCTGCTGGGTGTGACCAAAAAAAATTGAATTCAAAGGGAATATGAAGGCAAAGGTAGTACCAGTTTTCTTTGGGGAGTGTGTGAATACCCAATATGGTCCTGCAAGTGCAGGATGCAGAGCCAGGAATAAGCCCTGAATGTGGTCCAAGAAATAAAATTAAACTAAATAAAAGTATGGTCCCAAAAGGTCAGAGAGATATTACAGAAGTAACAGAAATGGTCAACCCAGGTTCAATCCTGGTACCACACATGGCCTCCTCAGCATCATCAAAAATGATATCAGAGCCAGGTATAGGACCAAGCACTGCTAAGCATGCCTGCTCCAACCCCTCACTGAAAAGAGTATCGACTCAGAGAGATGGCTTAATAAGCTAAGCATATGCCTTGCATGTGGGTGGCTTGGATTCTATCTCTGAGCACAGTGTTAGTTAGGACTGGCCCTAGAGCACTGCTGAGTGTAATCCCCAAAATAAATAATAGTAGATCAAAATTGAGTAGTGCATATGAATAGGTAGGTGTTTGTTGCAGCATTCTCAGAGCTTTCTGCCTCCATCTAGGTCCCCTGGGTGTTTATATAAACCTGTCTTTCACTGTTACCTCCTAGGAGGGCCCAGAAGAAAATAACGTCTATGAAGACTTGCTGTCCCATTTGGCAGAAATCACTCACAAAGGTTGGTGTTTTGTTTTTGAATTTGATTTTAGGGCCTCGCTTGTGGATTCAAAATTTGACCTGGTGGCCTCCATCCCCCATCTAGAAAGAGTTTCCCCTGAAGTACCTCAAGGATGCAGAGGGTGATGGGCTTCCTAACAGGAGGGAGGTGGTATACATATGTACTATGGGCTCAGTAAGAACTGTGAGACTACACAAAAGCAAATAGGCAAAGGCACTGTGCTTGAGAACCATATCCAGTAGTATTCAGTGCTGGTGCTCCTTCCTAGTGTAGGGTTGGGTCAGTGCTTGGAGAAACAAGCAGTGTTGGAAAAAAGAACCAGGGCTCCTGCATGTAGACCAGTTCTTTGAGCTCTCTCTCCCTGGCTTCTCATAAAAATTTTTAATAGCAGTAAAAATAAATAACTAGAAGGAAGACAAAAAAAAAAGACCCCAGAAAGTAGTGTCTGGAACTTGAGGAATGAGTCAGGAGATTGAAAACATTAAAAAAACTATTTTTCCAGTGTCTGCCACAGGAGCCGACTGGAGGTGGGGGTAGGGACTGGAGGTGGGGGTAGGGACTGGAGGGTAACTGGAGAAATTGGTAGTGGGAAATGAACACTGGTGAAGTGATGGGACATTGTATGACCAAAACTCAACTTTCAGCAACTCTTTAACTGTATCTTACAGTTATTTAATAAAAATATTTTACTTTCATAAACATTAAACACTTTAAATTTATAAATGTTTTTTTCTTAGAAATCTTTCCTTTTATACTTTTTTTTAAGTCCCTGTGAAATTACAAAGTTATTCATTAGGTTTCAAACACACAGTTGTTTTTTTGTTTGTTTGTTTGTTTTGTTTTTTGTTTTTTTGGATCACACCTGGTGGTGCTCAGGGGTTACTCCTGGCTGTCTGCTCAGAAATAGCTCCTGGCAGGCATGGGGGACCATATGGGACATCGGGATTCGAACCAACCACCTTTGGTCCTGGATCGGCTGCTTGCAAGGCAAACGCCATTGTGCTGTCTCTCCGGGCCCTCAAACACACAGTGTTTTAATACCTATCCCTTCTCTGATGTCTACTTCCCTCCACCAATGCCACTCTCATTGTCTCTTACCCACCAGTCTGCTTCTATGAGGGCCACCTCACAACAATTTACAGTACTGTTATTGATAAGAGTTTCATACATAACATTTTTTATACTTTAATTAAACATTTTTTAACTTGTTTTATTTTGTTCCATTGCTGCCTAAATCTTCCCTTTGTTGCTGCAGTGGTAGTGGCTCATTTGTAGTACACTGAGTTTTTAGTGTTGGCGACCTGGAATTGCAGACCTTTTATTGCTGTACTGGCCTCGGGTAACAGCCTTAGTTGAGGCACACAAGGTAAAGATCGTAGTGCTTCAGCGGTGTTTGCCTTGCAAGCAGCCGATCCAGGACCAAAGGTGGTTGGTTCGAATCCCGATGTCCCATATGGTCCCCCGTGCCTGCCAGGAGCTATTTCTGAGCAGACAGCCAGGAGTAACCCCTGAGCACCGCCGGGTGTGGCCCAAAAACCAAAACCAAAAAAAAAATAAAAATAAAAAGATTGTAGTGCTTGCAGGGGTTGTTGAAGTGTTCATGCTCACTCTAGTAAGATGTCATGCTTCCTAGCCATGGTATTCCCACATCTCTTTAGTTGTGGAGCTCAAGTAAAAGTGAGTATTATACCCCTTTTTATGGTGCTTACACACACCTGGCTAAAGTGTGGCTGAAACTACATATGGTGCCTGGGGCCATAGCTAGAGTTGTCAGGCTCAAACAACAGTGCTTCCAAACTGGAGAGATAGTATAGCAGGTAAGGCACTTGCCTTGCATGCCACTGACCCTGGTTCCATCCTTGATACCCCATGTGGATGAGTTCACACATTGAATTCACCAGGAGTGATCCCCAAGTAGAGAGCCAGGAATAAGCCCTGAGCGCAGGTAGGTGTGGCCAAGACTCAAACTTCAGAGCAGCCAGAATTATGTTCATGTGGAATACTAGGGATTTGAATTCATAACCAAGAACTTTCAAAGAAGACATGCTAAGCCACTCTACTGTTCCTCTGGTCCCCTAGAATCATTTTATTTGTTTATTTAGGGTGAGAGTTTGGGCCACAAATGGGCGCCCAGAGCTATTATTATTTCTGTCTTCAGGAGTGATCCCTGGTGGTGCTCAAGGGATCATATGTGGTGCCAAGATTTTGAATCTGGGTCAGCCTGGTGCAGGTTAAGTGCCTTACCCTTCTATCTCTCTAGCCCTCTGGAGTAACTATTTTTATTTAAAAAAAAATGTTAGGGCTGAAGTGTGGTAGGTAGCACTGTGGTAGGGCATTTGCCTTCCACACAGCCAACTCAAGACATACCTGGGTTCGATCCTCAGCATCCCATATGGTAACCTGAGCTTGCAAGGAGTGATTTCTGAGCATAGAGTAATCTGAGCATAGGTTACTCAGGAGTAACCCCTGAGTGCAGATAGGTGTGACTCAATGAAAACAAACAAAAAACATTTTGTAAGGGGAACACCTGGTGGTTCTCAGGGCTCTGAGCTCAGGGTTCATTATTGGCCATTTTCAGAGATCAAACTCAGGTCAACTGTGTTCAAGGCAAGCAATCTACCCTCTGTACTATCTTAAGAGTCATTTTAAACTACATTAGTCTATTAGACCTTAGATTTCACTAAAGGGAACTGTATTTCGTGTCTTTTCCTCCCTAAACTATATTTATAACTAACCAAAGTATAAAATTTTCTATTTATATTATTCATCTCACTTTCCCTTTGTTTGTTTTTTCTTTCTTTCCCTAACTTTATTTCAATGCCATGGTTTACAAAGTTCATAATATAGTTGTTTCAGATATTCAGTGTTGCAACACCAATCCCACCCCTACTGTGACCTTTTCTCTACCATTTTCCCCAGTTTCCCACAAACCCCCAAACCTTCCCCCTTAGAAGGCATAAAATAATTTATTTTATATTGCTTATTATAATAAAGAATTAAACAAAATTATCAAAAATAGTTCAAGTGTTGCAGTGATAGTACAGTGGGTAAAGCTCTTGCCTTGCATGCGCATGGTTGACCCAAGTTAGATCCCCAGCATTCCATATGGTCCCCTGAGACTGCCAGGAGTGATTCCTGAATATAGAGCCAGGAGTAAGCCCTGAGTATTGCTGCGTTTGGCCCACACACCCAATAAAAATAGTTAAGTAAAATAAAATTTATAAAAATTGGGGCCCGGAGAGATAGCACAGCGGTGTTTGCCTTGCAAGCAGCCGATCCAGGACCAAAGGTGGTTGGTTCGAATCCCGGTGTCCCATATGGTCCCCCGTGCCTGCCAGGAGCTATTTCTGAGCAGACAGCCAGGAGTAACCCCTGAGCAATGCTGGGTGTGGCCCAAAAACAAAAAAAAATTATAAAAATTGTTATATGAGGGCCGAAGTGATGGTGCAGCGGTAGGGCATTTATCTTGCACGAAGCTGACCCAGGATGGACCAAGGTTTGATCCTCCGGCATCCCATATGGTTCCCCAAGCCAGGAGCTATTTCTGAGTACATATCCAGGAGTAACCTCTGAGTTATGAGTCACCATTTGTGGCCCCAAAATAAAAAAAAATTGTTATATGATATTACTAAATTCATTGTCTTACTGGGCTGGAGAGACAGCACAGTGTGTAGGGTCTTTACCTTGCCTGCAGCTAACCTGGGTTTTATCCCCAGCATTCTATATGGTTCCCCCCAGCACCATCAGGAATAACCCGTGAGCACAGAGCCAGGAGCAACCCCTAAGTGCCACCAGGTGTGACCCAAAAACAAAAAGCAGAACAAAAAACGAAGTCATTGTCTGAGGATTAACTTGAGCTACTTATTACTCATTTAACCTTTGTGTTAATTGTTTCTTTGCAGCATTTCCATCTAATTTGTTAATTTTCTACTGGGCTGTCAATATAGAATTCGAAGGTGTCATGGTCACAAATTTCAGGAACTGTAGAATTGGGACTATTCCTTGGCTTAGCATCTCTTGAGATCATGTACTTGGGAGTTTCATTGGCTTAGCATCCTTCCAATATTCTCTCATTTCTGCTTTGAGTTAATTCTGGGCTCCAGTCTAGCCCAGCATGTTAGCACAGTAGGCAAAGTTAGGAGACAGACAAAGGCCAGAACTATAGTACAGTTGGTAGGGCATTTGCCTTGCATGCAACCCTATCCCCGCCACCAGATTCAATTCCCAGGATCCCATATGGTCTCCCAAGCACCACCAAGAATAATTCCTGAGTACTGCTGAGCACTGCTGAATGTGGCTCAAAAATAAATAAATAAATCAATAAAAGGAAGATGAATCAGATGGAGAACAATTTTTTGATATGCTTCTAAGTTATGCCTTGGGCTGGGACTGGGTTATGGGAAGAGAGACAGTAAGGAAAATAATGGTCTCAGGAGGAGCCGAAACTGTATCCTTGTACCCCAGAGCCTTAGAAGTGAGGGTGTGATGCAGGTATAATCAGCACTGACCCTTTCCACAGGCTCAAAGACTGAGATCCAAGGATTGGACATCTCTGCTCTATTGCCCTCTGACCTCAGCCGCTATTTCCGGTATGAAGGCTCTCTGACCACACCACCCTGTTCCCAGGGTGTCATCTGGACTGTGTTCAACGAGACAGTGAGGCTGAGCGCTAAGCAGGTGGGACTGGGGGATGGTGATGACATTGTATGTGGGAGGGAGGGAGGTGTTCAGGGTAAATGATAAAGCGCAGGTGGAATGAGGGGAGCTGGAGGTGCCTGCTGTACGCTGGGCTCCCCTGGCTTCCTTGTCCTGTGCTCATCCCCACTGTCTTCTAACCACCCCAGCTCCTTAACCTCTATTCTTCCCTGCGCGGACCTGAAGACTCGATGCTGCAGCTGAATTTCCGGCCCACGAAGCCTCTGCACGGGCGTGTGATCGAGGTTTCCTTCTCTGCCTCTACCTTTGCCACTACAGGTCTTGGCGTGGACAGAAACCCTCGGAGAATTGAGTCAGGTGTGGACAGACTTTGGGGGGAATCCCCCTCCTCACTGGGAGTCCCTGTTTGTGTTGTGTTTTTTACTGGTGACAATGGTCCCTGACTCAACCTGTTTTTTTCTCTTTAGAACGTTTGAATTCCTGCTTTGCCACTGGTACGTTTGTGCCCCCTCTTTGTCCTGATGCTGAGTGAACACCCTAAACAATGTTTAGTCCAATCTGTTTCTGCCCCTTTTCTGCAGACTTCCTGCCCCAATAGGGGAGTGTCAGTCAAGGTGGGGGTACTAGGACCCTGGAGATGGCTTAGGCTCAGGGGCCTGGGACACGGGTTTTCATTGCAGGAAATGTGGGTTTAATCCTTTGCACTGCATGGTACCCCAACAGCACTGGGAGGGAGTCCCAAGCACTGTATTCAGAGTAGCATCTGAGCACCACTGGTGTGACCAAAACAAAAAGCAAAGGTGGGGGCTCCCTTTTGTGGTCAAGGCAAATTTGGAGGAAGCTGGGGCCGGGCGGTGGCTCTAGAGGTAAGGTGCCTGCCTTGCCTGCGCTAGCCTAGGACGGACCGCGGTTCGATCCCCCGGCGTCCCATATGGTCCTCCCAAGCCAGGGGCGATTTCTGAGCGCATAGCCAGGAATAACCCCTGAGCGTCACTGGGTGTGGCCCAAAAACCAAAAAAAAAAAAAAATAAATAAATTTGGAGGAAGCTCAGGACGAAGCACCAAACATCCTCCTTTCCACTCAACCTTTTTTCCTTCCATTTCATGGAGGACAAAAAGGTTAGGCTTTCCTTACCCCTTCCTATTTACCTACCGTTGCCGAACTTTCTGGTTCGAGATCTTGGGGACAGCTAAAGAATGTGGGGTAGGGGTTGTGGAGATAAGCTAAGGCTTAAAGAAACCCTATTCCCACCTCTTTCCCCCCTGAGGCCTCCTCTCCTCTCCCTCCAGGTGACATCCTGGCCCTGGTATTTGGGTCCCTCTTTGCTGTCACAGGCATCGGCTGCCTTATACTGATGAGAAGGTTGCTCAGGTAGGAGAGAGGCTGACCTTGGCCCCCAAAATGTTCCCTCCCCCAGGGAGGCTTCCAGCACAGGTCATGCCAAGGCACTTACCCTGCTTCTTTCCCTGTTGTGTAGACTCCAGAATGGGAACAAAGGGAACATTAACTACCACCCTGCAGCTTCCACTGAGGCTGAGACTGTCGCATAGAGGCCAGAGCCTGCCCTGAGCAGTCTGAAGAGGAGCCAAAGGGCAGCTGAGACTTGTGCCTATGCTGCCCAAGACCTCACTTTCAAACCTCAGAGATTTTTTTTTTAATAAAAGTGTTTAATAAAATCTGTGTATATTCTTTTCCATCGCTGTGCAAAGAAATCCCCACAGAGGGGGGCCGGAGTGGTGGTACCTCGGTAGGGCGTTTGCTGATTTAGGATAGACCGAGGTTTGATCCCTCTTCATCCCATATGGTCCTCTGAGCCAGGAACGATTTCTGAGTGCATATCCAGGAGTAGCCCCTGAGTGTCACAGGGTGTAGCCAAAAAAGAAAAAAATATCCCCCAAATCCCCATAGAGTTTATGGCATTGTCAATATTTTTCTGACTTCTGAGGTTCAAAAGTCCAAATTGCTGTTGCCAAGGGTGGTCCCTGCTGGAAGCTCTGAGAGGGGTCATCTCCTTATCTTTTACTGCTTCTAGAAGCCCTGTACTCCTCCGCTCATGGCCTTGGATCTTGTTTCCACCTCACAGCTCCTACACCTGCCTTTGATCTTCTTGCCTCACTCTTGAAATCATGTTGGGCCTCCCCCAGACAAGAGAAAGTAATCTTCTCCACCTCAGAATTCTTAGCTTAACCACAGGTTCCTCTACCCATATGGCCCAACACAGGATCAGAGTGTGGTATCTTTTTGTTTTTTTATTTTCATTTTGGGTCCAAACTCGGCATGCTCAAGGGTTATTACTCTTGGCTCTATACTCAGGGAACACTCCTGATGGGCTCAGGGGATCATATGAGATGCTGAGGATCAAACTGGAGAGCACTGGCAAGGCAAGCATCCTACCCACTCTCGTATCTCTCCAGCCCAGAGTGTGGCATCTCTGTTGAGGAAGGGAGGACATGTTCAGCCTCTAGGCTCCAGATGATGGTAAAGGTCTGGTGATGTAACTTAATGGTAAAGCACATGCTTGCATGTGTGAGATATGGGTTTAATGACCAGAATCATGAAAACAAAATAAAACAAAACAAAACAAAGTATCAAGGTGAAGCTTTTGAGCATTCACCCAGTTCAGGTAAAATCTATTTTCTTGCAGTGTTGACTTCAGATTGTGCTGTTGGGCCCAGGTGCTGATGCAACAGTAACTGACAGACGTTCCTTTGCCCTGCTGGATGCCAGGGCCAGGTGTTCTCTATACCCCACCGGGTGTCTTTGTTTCATAACCAGTTGTCCCCAGTCCCCCGCTCAATGAGCCAGCCCCTGTCATCAGTAAAGGAAATCATCACAGGATACAAACACAGACCCTGAGCAGTCAGCCACTACCTCCATTGCTGACCTCAGGCATCTTCTTAGCCTTCTTCACTTTGAAAATGACCCCCCCTCTATGGACTCAAGAAAGGTTTCCAGGAAACTGAGAAACTAGTAATATGGTTTTATTGGGCCGGGTAGTGGGGCAAGGCAGCCCTCACATGTTGTTGAGTTCCAGCAGGGTTTGGTCGAGGGTCTGGTGGATCTCCACATTCTCCTCCTTGGCACTTGCCAAGGTCTCTGTGAGGGGAAGCAGCACATGAAGAAGGACAGGGAAACATGAGAGGTTTGATGAGAGACACACTGGGGTGATGGGGTGGGTTGCAGGTAAGGGGAGATACAGGCCTTCAGGAACCCAAGGGGCCCTGACTAGGACAAATGGACAGACTGACCAGGATTAGGGAACTGGAATAAACATGGTTGCCTCACTCTAGCCCTCAGGGGCATGAAGCAGGGCAGGGAAGACCTGAGTCATAAACTACCTCACCAGTGAGGTACCTTAGTGAGAAGGTGTGAGAGTTGAAAACAGAAGGAAAGACAAGGAAAGGAAGACAGGACAGGGAGACAGACAAACAGAGAGGTTTGAAGCAGAAAACAGACCTGCAGTGAAAGTCGCAGCTGGCTGGCATCCAACGTTTTTCCAAACTTCATCCCAGATCTTTGGCAACCTCTGGCCCTCCCCACACTTGACCATTTCCCTTCAGTCTTTCCTCTACATTCTGGAGCCCCAACTGAGGGGGTCAGGGTGTGTGTGTGTGTGTGTGTGTGTGTGTGTGTGTGTGTGTGTTGGAGGGGAAGATCAGTGGTATAGGACAGAGTCTGCTAAGGGATGTGGTTCAAAGAAGCCTGAGGGGCTGGTGGTGATAGGGGTCATATGTGACACATACAGCAGTGAGAGATATCGTGGCAGGCAGGGAGTGTCCATGCAGAGGGGCTTTTGGGGGTGGACCACAGTTTGGGGGGTATTCAGCCAGAGGGAGTCACAAATAGGAGGTGTCCATAAGAGCTAGAATAAGAGCAGTGAACCAGTGCCCGCTGTTTCATACCACTGTGAGGTGACAGAAGTGATCTCTGGGGAGCAGGAAGACAGCGTGGAGACAAAGTTGAGTTTATTGAGCAGCAGCAAGTAGGAGAGGCCAGGGGTGGGGGTGGCAAGGAGGGTGAAATGGAGGATGAAGCAAGAGACAGCTAGGTGGTTGGAGTGCCAGGGGCTCTCCTAGGCTGTGCCCCGCCTGGCCAGGTGTTGCTGACAAGTTCTGCTCCTGCTGCCTGAGAAAATAGAGGGAAGGGCCGGAAGAGGCACCCTGGGTGGAGCTCAGAGGGAGGTGATGTCATTGAGAGCGTTGTCCAGCTCCTCACTGATGGCCTTGTACTTCATCTTCTGGGCATAGACTTCATCTGGGGTCCCAAGGGGAGTGGGAGTGGGAGGGGCATGTGGGGAATGGAGTGGAGGGAATGAGGAAAGGAAGGAGAGAGGGTGATGGAGAGAACAAGAATCAGAGAGTGCGAACAAAGATGGAGTGCGGGAGAGAGCAAGGCCAGAGAACAGATAGGATAGCCCTGATGGCTTCCTCCTCCTCTCTCTACCCCTTTCTCTGGTCCTTCTCTGCACCCCAGATTAATTCCCCTCCCCTCACCACTAAGGAATTTCCCCTTTGCCAGGAGCTGTGGCACAGTGCTCTGAAAAAGCAAACAAGTTTGTTTTAAGGGACAGGGGCTCAAACCGGAAAGGTGAAAACGCATGAAGTTGAAGGTAAAAATTGAGGTGTGCCATAAGAAGATGGGAAACAGTAGTGGGGGTTACAAAGGTGAAAAAGAATGTTATAAGGTCAGCAGAAAAAAGTTTTACACAATTGTTATCAATAAAGTGAGAAAGTACCACTAGCAAACACATGGATGTTTGTTCTCATCAAATTTAGCTTAAGACTTCTTTTTCTTATGGAGACCTAGATATTAAACCTGATTACAGTCTATTTCATAAAGAAGTCTCTGGGTGCCTCTAAATGTGCTGCACTGGGAGATGGGTTTCTAAGATAGGGATCTAACAGCTCTAAGATAGGGGTCCCAGTACTAGCAGCATGAACTTTACCAGGGAACTTTACTCCCAAGGTTGCTGTGCAAAAGAGTATCCCTTTTACCTTCCAGATCATCGATGGTTTTCTCCAATTTTGCCACAGACCTTTCGGCAAACTCAGCACGGGTCTCAGCCTGGGTGTGAAGACAAGAAGGGACATGACCAAAATCAGGTCCTCCCAAAAACCACGGCTCTCCGGTCCCCACCTACTTGCCACAGGGATCGGGATTCAAAGGAAGGGTGGGGACTGGGAGAATTCTCACCTCTTTTAGTTTTTCCTCCAACAGTTTGATTTCCTCTTCATATTTATCCTCTTTGGTGGAATACTTTAGAGGACAGACACAGACTATCAACAAACCATTTCCACATATTCTTCACATTCCCACTGAGTCCCAATTTTGACTCATGATTAGATTTTTTTTTCTCTTTAATTTGGGCCACACTAAGCAATACTTAAGGTTCTTCCCAGGTTGGTGTTTAGGGGTCATTCCTGGCAGTTCTGGGAAAACTATCGGTACCAGGGCTAGAATCCAGGCATCCTGCATGCAATGCTTATATACTAGCCCTTTGAATCACTTTCTGGGCCATGACTCTTGATCTCATTTTTTTTTTCAAAACACCTCCCCCCCATCTCTCCTGACCTTGGTTCCCTGTCCCTACCCCCAACTCCATCTTTACTGCCCCTCCACCCCCGCTACCTTGTCTGCTTGAGCTTCCAGGGATTTCAAGTTGTTGGTAACAATTTTCAGCTCCTCCTCTAGGTCCCCACATTTACTGCAGGGGATGTGTAGCAGGGTGGGATGTGAAGGCACAGTGGAGTGAGACAGTAGAGTGTGGGAGGGAAGAGAAGAGAAAAGCCAAGATGTGAGAGTGACAGCGACATGGCAGGAGGCCCTGGACCCTCCCCAGCCCTGGAAGGTGAGAGGCAGCAGCCTGAGATGGAGAGCAGTGAGTCCAGCAAAGGCACATTGCCCAGAAAGGACCAGAGAGGGCTCTACCTCCTCTTCTGCGGCCACCAGAGACTTGAGGGCCTGGTCCATGGTTCGCAGTTCCTCCTCCAGCTGCCTGGCTCGGCTGGGAGCAGCAGGAAGGGGTCAGAGAACAGGACGGATCTCTGCAGCCCAGAGCCTGGGAAGCACCACCCCAGGGTGCAGGAACCCTCAGAGCCTGGGCTCCTACTTCTCCCCAGTAATCCTCACCTCTCAGCAACCTCAGCTCTCTCCTCTGAGCGCTCCAGCTCTCCTTCCAGGATCACCAGCTTCCTGGCCACCTGTGGGCAAGGCAGAGAGAGAAATATATCCATGGTGGACAGTGGAGAGTTATCTAAGACTCAGAGGAATTAGGAAATGGGGCTGTCACCTCTTCATATTTGCGATCTGAGTCCTCAGCAATGTGCTTGGCCTCCTTCAGCTGCATCTCCTGCAATTCCATCTTTTCTTCATCTTTCATGGCTCGGTTTTCAATGACCTTCATTCCTCTGAGTGTCAGGGAGAGAGTGAAGTCAGAACAAACAGGAACCGATTCCTTGTCCCTCTTGGCCACCCATACCCTAGGGCTCCCTGCCTACCTCTCACTCTCATCAGCAGCTTTCTCTGCCTCCTCCAGCTTTTGCAGGGCTGTAGCCAGACGCTCCTGCGCCCGGTCCAACTCTTCCTCTACCAGCTGGATACGGCGGTTCAGGGAAGCTACATCTGCCTCGGCCTGTGTCACAGAAGTCAGGGGTTAGAAAGGTTAGGGTGCCAGAGAGATAGAACTGTGGGTAGGGAGGACAAATGCCTTGTGTGCGGTCAACCTGGGTTCAATTCCTGGCATCTCATACGGTCCCCAGAACTTCTAGGAGTAATTTCCGAGTGCAGAACCAGGAGTAACAACTGAGCACTACTGGGTATAGCCTAAAAACCAAAAAAATAGGGGCCGGGAAGGTGGCGCTAGAGGTAAGGTGTCTGCCTTGCAAGCGCTAGCCAAGGAAGGACTGCATTTCGATTCCCCGGCCTCCCATATGGTTCCCCCCAAGCCAGGGGCAATTTCTGAGTGCTTAGCCAGGAGTAACCCCTGAGCGTCAAACGGGTGTGGCCCAAAAACCAAATAAATAAATAAATAAATAAATAAATAAATAAATAAATAAATAAAAGTTTTGTCTATTTTGGATGAGTATTTATTTATTTGGTTTCTGGGTTACACATGGCAGTGCTTCCTAGCTCTGCACTCAGAAATCACTCCTGGCAGGCACAGGGGACCACTGTCCATCCTGGAGTGGCTGCTATAAGGCAAATGCCCAACAACTGTGCAATCTCTCTGGGCCAATTGGATGAGTATTTAAAGGGGTTTCTGAGGATGCTAAGATTCTTATAGAATTAAAAAAAATGCAAACCAAAAACTGGCTTCCTGACTAAGAAACTTTCAACTTAATTTTTCAGTTTTTTCCCTTTGGTTTTTGGGCCACATTCAGTTGCACTAAGGGGTTACTCCTGGACTCCTGGCTCTGCGCTCAGAAATCACTCCTGGCAGGCTCAGGATGCCAGGTATCAAACCTGGGTCCATCAGCACCATGCAAGGCAAATGCCCTATTGCTGTGCTATTGCTCCAGCCCTTCAACTTAATTTTTCTTCTAACCATTTTCTATCCAGACTCTGTTTCATCCGGAAATATGCATTCCTGGCACAGGGCCTTCTTTCTGACACTGTACATCCATTTCCCTGTCCCTACTGAGAATACTTCACGTGAATAGCTCTGTCTCAGTGTTAGAGTCTGGGCTAAGTATAAAGCTGGGGGGTGGGGGTGGGAAATTAGATCAATTAGAAAGCACCATTGCTATAATCAACCAATCACAGAATAAAATTCCATGATATCACCAACTGCCGGGTAGACTTCCAGAGAATAATCCAAGAGGCAATCAATGTGGGAAATTCATGGCAGTAGCAAGGGACTCCCTACAAAGGTAGGAGGCATTTGGGGGCAATGTAAGTGACAGATACTCAGCCCCTAGCCCTGCAATATAGAGACAAAACATGGAGATTGGGCAAAGATTGATAGGAACTCATGGTACCTTGAGAAAAAGAGAGCTGAGTAAGAAGCCCCTCATCCTCCAAAAGAACTTGAAAGGGGCTAGATCAGGGGTCTCAAACTCGCGGCCCTCGGGCCGTTTACGGCCCTCAGTACAACATTTTGTGGCCAGCGGCCAGCCTTCAAATATCGCAGTATTCGCGATTATTCGCTTACCGAATAATCGCAATAAAAATCGCATTAGTAAGAAAAAATCGTATTAAACATTCGCATACCCCAAGCAGTTCCGTTCGGGGTATGCAAATGTTTAATTCGATTTTTTGCGATTTTTTTCTTACTAATGCGATTTTTTATTGCGAATATTCGGTAAGCAAAATCCCTTATGTGGCCCTGCCTCACCTCGACTTTGCCTCCTTCGGGCCCCCAGGTAAATTGAGTTTGACTTAGACGCTGAAGGACGGTGGTTCGGTAGTTCGAATCCCAGCATCCCATATGGTCCCTCGAGCCTGCCAGGAGCGATTCCTGAGCATAGAGCCAGGAGGAACCCCTGAGCACTGTCGGGTGTGACCCAAAAATAAAAACAAACAAAAACAAAACAAAACAAAAATGAGTTTGAGACCCCTGGGCTAGAGCAATAATACAGTGGGCAGAGACACTTGCCTTGCACACTGTTGACCCAAGTTTTATTCCTGGCACCCCATAAGTTCCCCTGAGCTCTACCAGGAGTAATTCCTGAGTGCAGAGCCAGGAGAAACACCTGGGCATTGCAAGGTGTTCCTCACCACCACTAATATCAAACCAAACCAAATCAAACTGAACAAACAAACAAACAAAAACAACAAAAAGAACTTAAGAGAAGCAATGTAGTTTGCTGCTGGAAGAATATTGGCAGAGAAACACTCAGAGTCACAGTACAGCTAGTCAACACTTGCGTGACCTTGGGCAACTTACTTAGTCTTTCTAAGCCTGGTTTTCCTCCTTTTGAAATCAGAGCCCATGATGCCAGTTCTGAGATCCTGCAGAGCTCCTAATATGCTGCTAATCAAAGGCCATCTGGGAGGCTTATAAAACTGAACAGGTTCTCTAGCTCCAGGATCAAGCCTCTAAATTGAGATCTCCAGGGCAGAGCTTTCACCCTTCATCATCTTTTTTTTCTTTAATTTTGTTTCCAAATGATTCTGATGATGAGACAGATTTGGGAAACTGTATAATAATACACAGAAAACACTTGGGCACTTTGTCTGCACCGAGTCTATGTACCATAAATGTTGGGTTGTCCCTAGCTCTTCCTCAAATACATAAAGACCCTGAGATTTAGAAGGGTCAAAGCAGAAGGGAGAGAGAGACACACACAAGGCAGGTGGCAGTGAGGGGGATGAAGTAGGAAGCTGGCTGGCCTGGTAGTACTCAGCACTACATTTATAAGGGGACTGAGTGAGTTCTCTCTCCCAAAGCTAAGACCACATAGGGTGACAAAAGCCTGTGATGGACACAGGCCTGATGACTCAATATGGAAGGATTCTGGGTATAGTGCCGGAGATCGGGAAGAAGGACTTGGGGGATGATGGGGGATTGCTCTAGAGACAAAACTTTATAAAAGAAAAGCTATCAGGGCTGGAACGATAGCACAGCAGTAGGGTGTTGACCCTGGATGGACCTCACTTTGATCCCCGGTGTCCTATATGGTCCCCCAAGCCAGGAGCAATTTCTGAGCCCATAGCCAGGAGTAACCCTTGAGTGCCACTGAGTGTGGCCCAAAAACAAACAAAAAAAGAAGAGTTCTCTTTGTTTTATTTTTGTTTTGGGGCCACATCTGCAGTGCTTAGGGCTTACTCTTGGCACTGAGCTCGGGAATCACTTTTGGTGGGCTCAGGGTACTATATGACTTACCAGGGATCAAAGCTGGATCAACTGAAATGCAAGACAAGCACCCTGCCACTGTGCTACCTTTTGGGCCCCAAGAAGAGCTTGCTTGATGGGTAAGTGACAAATGCACCTGGGGTCCTCATAACTAGATGGACATTTGCTTCTTTTCTGCTTCTCAAGCTCTTCCTGCTCATGGATAATGCATTTTCTGAACATAAGCCAGACACTACTGTTCTGACAGAAGTGGGAAGAAAGGAGAAACTGAGGCACTATGTGAATGTATAATGTTCAAGGTCACAATAAGCCTGGAAACTGTTTTCTACCTATTCCTGGCACTGCTTCCAGCTCTATCCCTATCCACCCTCCTCTCCCCACTCCACCCCTGCCCCAGCTCCTTGGGTTTCCAGCCCAGCTCCAGCTGTACTGGGCCTTGGTTATTTATAGTGCGTCAGGTGCCCAGGGTCGTCTCCACTAGCAGCTGCAGGTCAGTTGCCTCCCTTGTGCCAGAGTTGATGAAGAAACATAACCAAAGGGGGGAGGTCAGAGAAAATAAGTTGGCGTCAGGGGTCGGGGACATGAAAAATGGTCCCTGAGACCATCATCTGACTTTAGGGATGTTCAACGCATGCTTTCTGCTACTCGCTGCCCCATACTCCCCAATAAAGGCTTACCTGAAATTTAAAACAACCCTGGGTGGAAGGTAAATAGGGAAGTAGAGGTAGAGGCTGGTAAGAACACTTTATGGTGATTTTTCTACATCAAAAGAAGGGCTGAGAATTGAAGGAAAGGGAAGCTTGGTTTATGGGGTGGGGGTTGACAGAAGTGAATAAACAGGACAACCCAAGATGGCTACCCTTGGCATTTGGGGCCATGCCCTTTTACCCTGTGCCCTGGCATGGACTCAAGAATGACAGTTTACTGAGGGCAAATGAGGGGCCACCAGAACCTGAGCTGCAGTCCCATAGTAACAACCTGGGAAGTGTTGCTGGAGCCAGATGTCAAGGCCAGGGAATTTGCACTGGTCTCTCCTGAGTGTAACTCAAGTCAGGGCCCATCTCTGGATTCCTCTCCCTCCTCCAACCCGATCTCACACCCACACCCTGCACACCCCCAGTGTAGCCGCAGTCTCCTCTCCCTTTTCAGCTGAAGGATTAGCTGAGGTGGATGGCAAATTCTTGCACTACCCACCCCCACGATGACTCACTGCCCGGTCACTGTACAGTCTTAGAGCTGAACCAAGAGGAATGACATGCTCTGAGGGAAGTGGTAGGTGGTTTTGATTTATCCTCAGCCTGGCATTGCCTGGGCAGCCTTGCTCTAGGCCTCTGGTTCTTAAGAGAAAACCACTTGAGTGCTGGTGCCATTCTCCTTGGGTCCCCATGGCTGGGAGTGGCCCCCACCAGGGAAACCCTCGTGGTTGCTGCACCCTAAACCCCACTTACATCGGTGGCCTTCTTCTCGGCCTGCTCCAGTTTCTCCTGGGCATCCTTCACGGACTCAGAATACTTCTCCACCTCGTCCTCGGTCCCCTTGAGCTTCTTCTGCAGGGCCTGCTGCTCCTCTTCCAGCTGGGGGAGAGAGGACAAGTTGGCCAGGGGCACAGTGCAAGAGAGGTCACTCAGAAGAGGGACCAGAGGAGGGATGGCGTGAACAGGGGCGCTTGGGGGAACTTGGTGGAGACAGACAGAAAGCTTGTGGCTCTAAGGAGCTGTGCCCAGGAATGGAAATTGAGGGGCCATAGACTCCTGCTATGGAGGGCGAGAAGTGTGTCTCTGGCTAGAGCACTTGGAAGTACCCGGAAAGCAGAACCCCAACACTGGACAGTCCTTGGGCGAGAAGGGCAAGGCCTGCACCGTGCTCCCGGTGAAGGGAGAGGTCGGTCACCTGTGCCCACCTGCTTGCAGCGGTCCTCAGCCTGCTTCTTGTCAGCCTCAGCCTGCTCGGCGCGGTCGATGGCGTTCTCCTTGTCCAGCTTGAGCATCTGCATCTTCTTCTTGATGGCGTCCATGGCTGCGGTGGGGGTGTGGGCCGGCCGGCGGGCTCTGAATCAGGCTGGGAGTGTGGGGATCGGGGCTGGCTACTGCAGACTTGCGTTGCCCGGTTGGAGGGGGTGAAGAGGACCGTGAGCAACTGGGATGTCCCGGCCGCAAGAGCGTCTAAAAGGCGGGGAGGAAGCCAGGCGGAGCCGGAGGCCTGGACCCTCCCCGCCCAGCAGCCCAAACCTTGTAGGGGCAGAAGCACGGCCGGGGCCGGGGGCGCGGTCACCCCTTGCTGTCCAGCCCTTCGGGGACCGCCCTCTCGGAGTCCCGCCTCGCCCCGCCTCTGCCGTCGGAAGATGGGGACCGCGGCCGACGCCGGGAGGGGGATCCCGGGCCTGGGGGCTTGGGGCTCGGTGTGAGTGACAGCCCCGCCGGCTAAGCAGCTGCCGCAGCCGCGGCCCCTAAGGCTATTTCGGGGCGTGAGCTCACGGCAGCTGCCCGGGGCCCCCGCAAGGAAGGGGCGCCCCCACCCCCTCAGCTGCTGCAGCCGCTGCCCTTAATTTAGCAATTCCCTGCAAATCCCACCTGGGATTAAATGTCTCCCAGGAGGCGGGGCTGCTCTTGGGCTCCAGACCCTGCCAGACTCGCCCCGCGGACGTTGTTGCTGGTGGTGGTGCGGATGGTGGGAGGGGGGTTTGCTAATGAGGACCGGGGAAACTGAGGCAGGAGCCCCAGGCCCGGCTCGCTGCGCCCCGGGAGCGGCCCGATCTCTCCGCCCTTCCCGCCCCGACGCGCCCCGCATACTTTCCTCCCGGGGGCCTGCCCGACGCCGAAATGTCTTTTCTGCCCTTTTTGGGAAGTTTCCCCGTGGGAAGGCGGAGCCGCGGGTGGGGACAAGGCCTCCGGGAGAAGGAGATCTGGACCTCCAAGGCTGCGTGGCGGGTCTCCGGGCTTCCCCGCGGGGTCCGGTTGTGTGACGGGGGGACATGGGGTGCGGAGAGGGCGGGGAAGCGCCCCGGGGGAGGAGGCCAGCGGGGACCCAAAGCCCAGGGAGTCGAGAGAGAAGCAGCGTCGCTCAGCAGCAGCTCCGGGCCTTTTCGGTGCGCTGCGGGGACACCGTGGGAACCTGGGCCCCGGCCTCCCGGAGGGGGCGCGGGAAAGTGCCGGGATCTGTCCAGGGGCCGCCGGCATGCATGCATAGCAAGCCACACCCAGAGCTGGACGCCCCCCAGCGCCTTGGAGACCCCCAGCGTCTAGCCCGGCGCCCCTCACTCCCTCCTGTGCACGCGTCTACTCTCATCAATTCTGGGGCTCCTGAGTCTGCTCTATTCCCTCCAGCCTGAGTCTGCGGTTGCCCCCCTACTTTTTCATTCCCCGCCACCGTGGTTATCGCAGATATTTTAAAAATTCGATGCGAGTGAGGTCTTAAATGTCTCCTAAATCCCTCCCTCCCTCCCCCCTTTGAGGATAAAAACCATCATTTCTTAATATGGTATAGAAGGCTTTTTGTTTGCACCCTGCCTACCTCGCCAGCCTCGTCCCTGTTCACGCCCAGCTTCATCCAGACACACAGGCAGGAATTTAGTGCTGTTCAGACAGCGCTTTTGCAGGAGCTGGAGTTAGCCAGACTTTCCTTTTTTTCTTTCTTTTATTTTTGGGCCAAACCCAGAAGTGCCCAGGGTTCTCTCCTGGTGGGACTTGGGGACCCATATAAAATGTTGAGAATCCAATACTGACCCACAGTACTCTCGTACTCTCTCGCACCCCTTGCCAGGCTCTGTCTCTCTCTGACTCTGTCTCTCTTTGTCTCTGTCTCTCTCTGTCTCTCTCTGTCTCTGTCTCTGTCTCTCTGTCTCTGTCTCTGTCTCTCTCTCTGTCTCTCTCTCTCTGTCTCTCTCTCTGTCTCTCTCTGTCTCTCTCTCTCTCTCTCTCTCTCTCTCTCTCTCTCTCCCTCCCTCTCCCTCCTGCCCTCTCCCTCTCTCTCCCTCCTTCTCCCCCCCTCTCTCCTCTCCCCACCTCTCTTCCTTTCTCTTTTTTGCTTTCAGTTTTTCTGGATCATACTCAACAGTGCTCAGGGTTTACTCCTAGTGCTGGGCCCAGAAATCACTCCTGGTGGAAGTTGGGGGAGCCAACCATATGGGATATCTGGGTTTGTACTCAGGTCAGTTGTATGCAAGACAAGTACCTTTCTTTCTTTCTTTTTTTTTTTTTTAAATATATCTTTATTTAAGCACCATGATTACAAACATGTTTGTAGTTGGATTTCAGTCATAAAAATGTGCAATCCCTTCACCAGTGCAACCATCCCATCACCAATGCAACCCATCTCCCACCTCCCCCACCTCACTTTTTAGTTTAATTTTAGAACTCTCCTTCCAACAAACAAAACAAACAGCAATAAACAGGGGGTCAGCGCAATAGCAAACTGCGTAGTGAATTTACCTTGCGTGTGGCTGACCAGGGTTCAATCCCTGGCCTTCCAAATGGTCCCCGAGTTCACCATAAAGGGTGATTTCTGAGTGTAGAACCAGGAGTAACTCCCGAGCGCTGCTGGGTGTGACTCAAAAACAAAACAAGTAAACAGAACAACTTATTTTCTTTCTCTAATGGAGGGGTCACACCCAGCAGCAGCTCAGGGGTTACTCCCGGCTCTGTGCTCAGAAATCACTCCTGGCAGGCTCGGGGACCATATGGAATGCTGGGAATGGAGCTACCATCAGTCCTGGATCTGCCGCGTGCAAGGCAAATGCCCTACTGCTGTGCTATCTCTCTGGCCCCTAGACCCCTTATTTTCTTTTTTTTTTTTGTTTTGTTTTTGGGCCACACCCGGCGTTGCTCAGGGGTTACTCCTGGTTGTCTGCTCAGAAATAGCTCCTGGCAGGCATGGGGGACCATATGGGACACCAGGATTCGAACCAACCACCTTTGGTCCTGGATCGGCTGCTTGCAAGGCAAACGGCGCTGTGCTATCTCTCCGGGCCCAACCCCTTATTTTCTTAAAAATTACAAAAAGGGAACTCGGACCTCCATTTAACACCATGCACACAGGTCAAATTCAAATGGATTAAAAACCTTGATATCAGACCCAGAATCATAAGGTATATAGAAGAACACATAGGTAAAACGTTCCATGACATTGAGACTAGAGGCATCTTCAAGCAGGAAATAACAGTCTCCAAACAAGTGGAAGCAGAGATAAACAAATGGGACTATATTAAGCCGAGAAGCTTCTTGACCTCAAAGGAAATAGTGATGAGAATACAAAGGCCACCACAGAATGGGAGAAACTATTCACCCAATACCCATTAAATAAGGAGCTAATATCTAAGATATACAAGGTTCTGACAGAACTTAACAAGAAAAAAAATCTAATCCCATCAAAAAATGGAGAGAAGAAATGAACAGATACTTCCTCAAAGAAATACAAATGAGGGGCCTGAGAGATAGCACAGCGGCATTTGCCTTGCAAGCAGCCGATCCAGGTCCCATATGGTCCCCCGTGCCTGCCAGGAGCAATTTCTAAATGTAGACCCAGGAGTAACTCCTGAGCGCTGGCAGGTGTGACCCAAAAAACCAAAAA
This sequence comes from Suncus etruscus, assembly GCF_024139225.1. NCBI lineage: Eukaryota > Metazoa > Chordata > Mammalia > Eulipotyphla > Soricidae > Suncus > Suncus etruscus. The sequence goes on from NC_064848.1 coordinate 61,779,297, forward strand.
AAAAAACCAACCAACCAAAAAAAAAAAAAAACAAAAAACAAACAAACAAACAAAAAGAAACAAATTTAAATTTAATATTTTTGTCTTAGGTTTTTGGGATACAGAGCAATACTCAGGGACTACTTCTATTGCTAGTTGTAGGACCACACACAGTGCCACAGATTCTGCTGAATACAAGGGAAGCAATTTAAGCCTCTCTAGTCTCTAATTTTAATTACTTAATGTACTAACATAATAAAAACAGAGGCTGGAGAGTTAGTACGCAGCTTTAGGTGCATAGCTTATACATAACTGACCTTTGAACATAATTGCTTTGTACATAATCCCTGACACCACATATGGTCCCCTGAGTACCACCTAGGAGTGATCCCTGAGCACAGACCCAGAAGTAAATGCTGGAACACATATGGTCCCATGAGCATAGCTAGGTGTGGCCCCCAAAACCCAGAAACAAAAATAAAGGGAAGTGGTGATAGTACAAAGGGACAGAACATGTAATGAGGCCAAAAGTTCCAGGCTCAGTATTACAGGGCCCCTGAAACACTGCTGCCCATAGGGCATGACCCTGTTGACCCCAGGGTCAACCACACCCCAGTAGAGCAGTATCTCATGTCAGACTTGCACAGCCTGGCTCACCAGGATTGGTCCCTAGGCTCCTAAGCACCAAAGGGGAGACCCCTCAAACAAAACCAAACAAAATTGGGGACGGGGAGGTGGCGCTACAGGTAAGGTGTCTGCCTTGCAAGCACTAGTGTAGGACAGACAGCGGTTCAATCCCCCCCCCCTGGCATCCCATATGGTCCCCCCAAGCCAGGGGGGATTTCTGAGCGCATAGCCAGGAGTAACCCCTGAGCGTCAAACGGGTGTGGCCCCAAAACAAAAAAAAACACACAAAAACAAACAAAATTGAAATTCATCATACATTAGCTTATTAACATAATTCTAATAAAATATACAGGGCAGGAGAGATAGTACAGTACGTATGTAAGGCACTTCCCTTGGACATGACCAACATAGATTATATTCCTGGCACCCCATACAGTCCTGCAAGCACCACCACGAGTGAGAGTGAGCCCTAAGCACAGATCCAAGAATAAGCCCTGAGCATAGCTGGGTGTACCCTCCCCACAAAAACAATATTTCTTTTCTTCTTTCTTTCTTTCTTTCTTTCTTTCTTTCTTTCTTTCTTTCTTTCTTTCTTTCTTTCTTTCTTTCTTTCTTTCTTTCTTTCTTTCTTTCTTTCTTTCTTTCTTTCTTTCTTTCTTTCTTTCTTTCTTTCTTTCTTTCTTTCTTTCTTTCTTTCTTTTTTTTGTTTTTCGGGCCACACCCGTTAGATGCTCAGGGGTTACTCCTGGCTACGCGCTCAGAAATTGCCCCTGGCTTGGGGGGACCATATGGGACACCGGGGGATCGAACCGTGGTCCTTTCCTTGGCTGGCGCTTGCAAGGCAGACACCTTACCTCTAGCGCCACCTCGCCGGCCCCTTTTTCTTTCTTCTTTTTCTTTCTGCCTTTCTTTCTTTCTTTTCTTTCTACATATATATTTACTCACCCAAAGTAATGATAGAATAATCTAGAAGTCATTCTATATTTTTTCCTCCAAATCTCTTTAATGTGCTAGTTTAATAGAAGACAGTGAGATTCTCAAAAAACTACTGTGGAGCAGGAAATGTGACTCAGGGCAGAGAACTTGTTCTGTATGTGTCAGTCCCTGAATTTAATCTCTAGTGTGTGCACACACATACACACATCACAATTTGCACTTTTCTATCAGTTGCTGTGAGTCTGAAGTACTATACATTTTCTTCAATAATACACATACTAGAAAATAATCTTTCAGGTAAGGTTAAGTTTCAGGTAAGCCTTTCTCACATAATTGTGACTATTCTTTTTTGTCTTTTATTTTTAACATTTTTTAAAATAAAAAAGTTAAACCTGGCTAAACCTGGTACTTGGGGAGTGGGTATTATGTAGTGCTAGAGCTGGAACTCCATCCTCAGGCATTCAAAGCATGAGCTCTAGCTCTTTGAACTCTCTCCCCAGCTTATAAGATAGTTTCTTAGGAGTTAGTAACCAGTGGAACCTGAAATTGTATCAATAACCTCTTTGTACTGCTTTATATTAGAATGCATTAGTTTGTCTAACGCTCTGGGCTGGCTCTGTTACCCAGGGGTAATATTGCAACAGCATAATACATAATACATTGCCTCTCTGAACTATGCAGATCTTCCGATGCTGACACCATTCATTGATACAAAATAGGTAAAATTATTTAACCTCTGTTAGCTTTTCGTTACTTTTCTCTCTTTGTAGTCCTCACATATTTTGACTAAAATGATTTCTCATTTTAGGAGTCTGAGAAAGTACTGGGGTTAAATTATGTGTTCAGGGCCCAGAGAGTTAGCACAGTGGCGTTTGCTTTGCAAGCAGCCAATCCAGGACCAAAGGTGGTTGGTTAGAATCCCGGTGTCCCATATGGTCCCCCGTGCCTGCCAGGAGCTATTTCTGAGCAGACAGCCAGGAGTAACTCCTGAGCACCGCCGGGTGTGGCCCAAAAACAAACAAACAAACAAACAAACAAAAAGACAAAAACAAAACAAAAATTATGTGTTCAGGGTCTGGAGAAATAGCACAGCAGTATTTGCCTTGTAAGCAGCTGACCCAGGACCTAAGGTGGTTGGTTTGAATCCCGGCGTCCCAAATGGTCCCCCGTGCCTGCCAGGAGCTATTTCTGAGCAGATAGCCAGGAGTAACCCCTGAGCACTGCTGGGTGTGGCCCAAAAACAAAACAAAACAAAACATAATTATGTGTTCAACCATATAGTGAAAACTCTGGTTCAATCCTGGCACCGCTGAGTCCCTTAAACATTGGGACTTTGAATATCCTGATAGGAGCATTTCTGTCATGAGACTGTGGGGGTGTCCCAGCTAATCCCTGACACCACAGGCTTTATACAGCCTGCATCATCAGGCTCTTGCAGAACTGTCAAGAATCCCTGGGAGTATCCCTCCAGGCCTTCAGAGCACCACCTGGCTGACCAACCTGCCAAATGTTTCTAATTTTTTTTTTGCACTGGGTGGGTTGGGGGTCATATCTGGTGGTGCTCATGGGGAACATGTGTCAGGGATTAAATATGAGGCTCCTGCTCCAGTCTTCTGAGACAAGTCAAAAAACATCTTTTTATTTTTTTGATACTGAATTTCCAAATTTCACACATGCAAGAAAAGCCTCTACCATGGAGCTCCATCCCAAGCCTATATACATATGGAAAATAATCATATTCTGGGGGCTGAGGAGATGGGATATTGGGTAAGGCACCTGCCTTGCATGTGGCCAGGCTGAGTTTACTTCTCTGTACCACATATGATCTCCCGAGCACAGCTGGGCCTGAGCACTGAGCAGAGTCAAGAGTAGACTCTATAAACCTCTGGGTGTGATTCAAAAAATCAAAACATAAAGTAAAACATCACATTCCTTAGAGGTCTGGAGTTGTATTCAAGTGCATGTGCCTTGTTTGTGAGACTGGGCACAACCCCTAACACAGGAAAGCACATTTTTTAGCACCGGGATTGATTTAAACAGAACAGTCTGGGGCAGGAGAGATAGTACAAAAGCAAGTGCTTTTCTTTTACGCATCCAACCTATGTTTGATGCCTGGCACCATATATAATCCCCCAATCCCTGCTGATTCAAATTCCCCCCTACAATTTTTGAATAAAATTTATACTTTGGTCAACTGTGAAGCCCATGGTGGCAAACACAAGTTTTCTAAAATTTGATTTCTTTTTTTAAAGTTTTGGGGTTTTTTGGGCCACACTTGGTGATGTTCAGAGGTTATTACTCCTGGCTTTGCATTCAGGAGGCTGTGGGGGACCATACAGGATGCTGGAGATTAAACCTGGCTCAGCTACATGCTGTCGCTCCAGACCCCAAATTTGAATTTTTTGAAAATCCAAATTGTACAGGCAACAAAAACTGTCAGGATCTTCCTCCAAGTGAGAGACTCGCTTGGTTTCCTTTTGAGGAAAGATCTGCCAGATACTCCAGTCTGCTAAGCATGCTTTCTCTAGCAGTCATTCTTCTAAATTAAACATGTTCCATGAAGCACATCGCGAGTTGGGCTCACAGCCTGAAAATTGGTTACCCAAGACAACTGCCATCATGCCTCTGGCAGTGGGTGCCTGGCTCAAGCTTCATGCTTCAGCATAGATAATTGAGAAGACTTGCTACTTAAGACTTAGTGAGAGTTGAGGCTGGAGAGCACACAGGTAGGGTGCTTGCCTTGTGTGTAGCAATCCCACATTCAATTCCCAACTTTCCATATGGTCTTCTGAGCTTGCCAGGAGCAATTCCTGAGTGCAGAGGCAGAAATAATCACCGAGCATCTCCAGGTGTGGCCACAAAGCAAAAACAAACAAACAAAACAAACAAGAAGACTTAGTGAAAGTCATAGCTCCTTACTGCCTTTTGTTATTTGATTTTTTTTCTTTTTGTCTAGTAATGAGGATGAAATCCAGGGCCTCAAACCTGGATTTTGTGCTCTACCATTAGTGTTCAGGTGCTTCTCTTGAGCAATGCTTTGGCCACCAGGCACTGCCTGGGATTGAACCTGGATCTCCCATATATAAAGCATACATTCAGCCCCTTAAACTGAATTTAGGGTTCTATGAATTTTCTTTGCTCAGGGGCTATTCCTTGCTCTGTGCTCAGAAGTGACATCTGGTGGTGCTTGGAGGCCACCTGCAAACCAAGGATTCAACTAGAGTCCCATTCAAGGCCAGTGCTTTACTTCCTGTACTTGCTCTCTGGTCCCTACTTAATTCATTAACGACCGGTGCATGAAAGTGAAGAACACAACAACTATAGGTAGTTTCGGTTTTTGCTTTGATTTGCATTGAGGTAGTTTTACCCACCAGAGGTGTTGGTGGCTGTTGTTATTTGCTTTTGGACCACACTCAGTGGTACTCAGGGTTTACTCCTGGCTTGACATTCAGGGCTCACTCCTGGAGGGCTCAGGAGAATTTAGAGTGCTGGTTGGCTGTGTTGGATATGTAGATATCCAAGAAATAAACAAGTATAGCTAGGGAATTGAATCTGAGAAACGGGCAAATAAAGATCTGAGGGCTCTTAATTTCTAAATTATCTGAACTCAGGTGCCTGTTGGCAACACTCCTCGGGCAGGAGTCCTGTATTCAGTCTTTCATCTGTCACCTTTCCTGGAGGAAGACCGGCTTCAGAGATTTTACCTTAGGTTCCTCTTGCTTTCTTAATCCTTGAGGTACCCTTGCTTCAGGCCAGTTCACTCGGGCCTGGTCTCCAGCAGGCTGCATGCAACAACCATTCTACCTGCTGTACTATTTCTCTAGACCCCCACCAGTGTTTTTGCAAAGAAATGTTTGACAGTATACAAAAGGGAAATAATCTTAGTATTATTATGAAAATAATATTCTGATTATTACTGGGCCTTGGAATTCTTGGGGATCTGAGGACCATTTTTTTTGGGGGAGGGGTCATGCCCAACTGTTCTCAGGGATCATTCTTGGCAGGGCTTAGGGGATCATAAACAATATTGGGGATCAAACAAACCCAGGCTGGCCAAGTGCAAGGCAAGTATCCTCCCCACTTACTTTCTAGATCCTTAGGCCTATCTTTGAAGATGTAAGACTCTTAATGATATTTGAGCCTCTCCCTTACAGAAGACATGTTTGGCCCTAGTTTCTGAGGACTAGGCAGGGAAACAGATGGTAGCTGGAGTGAGCAGCTGTCTAGAGTTCACAGCTGGAGGACTCCAATTTGAGCTCCCCACTCTCTGGGGAGGTTGCAAAGAGATTGGATCTGCCTGGTCCTCAGCTTGTGCTTGTGACACTAAATCTATTGGGAGGGCCTCTCTGTGCTGCCTCAGGAGTCCTCTGCATCAAAGGTGATAATGCAGCTTTAATTTCCAGTGCTTAGTACAGGCATGACTTAGTACACTTTGAATGAATTAACCACGGAGACAGATGTGATGGAGGAATTTGGTGCCCCTTCCCAAATGAGCTGTCCTGGGGAGGACACACTCTTTCTGTCCAGCAACTTCCTCCAGTAGAGTGGCAGTAGAAGGCGAGTTTCCTGGAGGGGAAAGGTGTGCCTAGAGGCGGTGCAAATTGGTGACCTTAAGAGTTCTACTTGGGGTGCAGAAGCTTCTCAGCTTAATATAGTCCCATTGGTTTATCTCTGCTTCCACTTGTTTGTAGTGATGTTTCCTCCTTGATGCCTTTAGTCTCAATGCCATGGAGTGTTTTACCTATGTGCTGTTCTATATACCTTATGGTTTCGGGCCTGCTATCAAGGTCTTTAATTCATTTGGATTTGACCTTTGTGCATGGTGTTAGATGGAGGTCTGAGTTCGCTTTTTTGCAAGTGGCTGACCAATTGTGCCAACACCACTTATTGAAGAGGTGTTCCTTGCTCCATTTTCCATTTCTTGCCCCTTTATCAAAAATCGATTTTACATCTGGACACATTCTCTGAATACTCAAATCTATTCCATTGATTTGAGGGTCTGTCTTTATTCCAGTACCATGATGTTCTAATGACTATTGCTTTGTAAACAATTTAAAGTTGGGGAAAGTGATGCCTCCCATCTTCCTTCTTCCAAGGGTTGCTCTAGCTATTCGCAAGCATTTATTGTTCCAAATGAATTTCAGGAATGTTTGATCCACTTCTTTGAAGAATGTCATGGGTATCTTTAAAGGGATTGCATTGAATCTGTACAATGCTTTGGGAAGTATTTCCATTTTAATGATGTTAATCCTACCAATCTGTGAGCAAGGTGTGTGTCTCCATTTCCTTGGTCATCTTTTATTTCTTGAAGCAGGGTTTTGTAGTTTTCTTTGTATAGGTCCTTCACCTCTTTAGTCAAGTTGACTCCAAGATATTTGAGTTTGTGGAGCACTAATGTGAATGGGATTGTTTGTTTTGTCTTTTTTTCTTTTTTGGCTTTTGGGTCACACCTGGTGGTGCTCAGGGTTTACTCCTGGCTCTGCACTCAGAAATCATTACTGGCAGGCTGGGGGACCATATGGGATGCCAGGATTCTAACCACCCTCTGTCCTAGATTGGCTACGTGCAAGGCAAACATCCTACTGCTCTGCTATCTCTCCAGCCCTGGGATTGTTTTTTAAATGTCCAATTCTTCTCTATCATTATTGATGTACAAAAAGGCCATTTCTGCACCTCAAAGGAAATAGTGCCTAGGATGCAAAACCCACTCACAGAATGGGAGAAAAGATTCATCCAATACCCATCAGATAAGGGCTAATATCGAAAATATACAAGGTACTCAAAGAACTTAACAAGAAAATAACACCAACCCCATCAAAAAATGGGAAGAAGAAATGAACAATTTCTCAAAGAAATACAAATGGCCAAAAGGCATATGGAAAAATGCTCCACACTACTAATCAGCAGGGAGATGTAAATCCAAACAACAATGAGGTACCATCTCACACCACAGAGACTGGCACACATCACAAAGAACAAAAAACAATCAGTGCTGGCAGAGATGTGGAGAGAAAGGAACTCTCATTCACTGCTGGTGGGAATGCCATCTAGTCCAGCCTTTATGGAAAACAATATGGAGATTCCTCAAAAGACTGGAAATTGAGCTCCCATATGATCCAGCTATACCACTCCTAGGGATATACCCTAGGAACACAAAATACAATTCAAAAATCCCTTCCTCACACCTATATTCATTGCAGCACTATTTACAACAGCCAGACTCTGAAAACAACCAAGATGCCCTTCAAGAAATGAATGGCTAAGGAAACTGTGGCATATATATATACAATGGAATACTATGCAGCCATCAGGAAAAATGAAGTCATGAAATTTTCCTATACATGGATGTACATGGAATCTATTATGCAGAGTGAAATATGTTAGAGAGAGATAGACACAGAATAGTTTCACTCATCTATGGATTTTAAGAAAAACAAAAGACATTATTGTAATAATGCCCAGAGACAACAGAGAAGAGGGCTGGAAGGACTGGTTCTTGATGTGAAGCTCACCATATAGAGTGGTGAGTTTAGTTAGAGAGATTGACTACTACACTATCAAGACAATGTTAATGAGAGAAGTAGAATGCCTGTCTTGAATGCAGGCAGGGGGTGGGGAGGGAGAGAGATGGGGGGCATTGGTGGTAGGAGGGTTCTGCTAGTGAAAGGAGGTGTTCTTCTTGTTACTGATGCCCAACTACAATCATGTATGTAATCATGGTAAAAAAAAAAAAAGTTCTACTTGGGAGCCCAGAGCATTAGCACAGCAGGTAGGGCGTTTGCCTTGCACTCAGTTGACCCAGGTTCAATTCCTGGCATCCCATATGGTTTCCAAGCCTCCCAGGAGCCTCTGAGTGCAGAGCCAGGAGTAACCCAAGTGTCACTGGGTGTGGCTCCTCCCAAAAATGTTCTACTTGGAATCACATTGTAGGTTAAAGAATCATGTGTGAGAACGGTGGTTGAATTTGGGGCTGCAGAGTGAGCCTTGTGTGGGCAGAGGGTAAATGGAGGGCAGTGGATACACACAGCACCCCTCTTTCCCCTGAGCCTGGAGATTAGCTGTACAGTTGGAACAGGGTCAAAAGCCAGATCCCAGCCACTAGAGGGCCTCTGCTTCAGAACTGATCCTGTGTCACACACCTTGGTCTCGTTTTTTTCTATTCCTTTTCTTCTATCTCTGCTGTAGGCAGGTAATGACAAGGCTTGGCAGGGTCTAGAAATGCCCCACCCCACCCCACCCCACAGAAAAACCAATCTGAGCAGCTCCAGGTCTAACTGCCTTGACCGAACATGCAGCCATGATGCTCTTTAGTTTTTTATATCTTATAGGCTCACTTTATATCTTATAGGCTCACTATTCTCACTCTTCTCAGCCAAGCTGCTTTTGAAGGTCCTGGATTTGCTCAGACTTCCTCAGAGTACCTCTGAGGAAGTGTATCTTTAGGAGGTGCAAAGAGTGTTGATGTCCCTGTCACACAGCATGATAGTGAAGGCAAAGGTATTGGCCAAGGAGAGAGGAGACATCCCAGCTTCCTGGAGGAGGAAAAGGGATGGGGTGCAATCCCTGCTCCATTTCTAAGTAGATTCAGCTGGGTTGACAACTTGATTCCACAGTATCCCCTGTCCTGGGGCGGGGAGAATGTCCCGTTTCCTCAGGAAGTCAGGCAGAGGCTGAAGGCAGAGTCACCTTTATTGGAGCAAAACCTGTTTCCTGCAGCCCCCATAGGTAGCCAGGACTGGGGTGGGGTGTGGGGTGGAGAGAGTATAAAAAAAAAAAAGGACAGCAGCGAGGCTGGGAAGATGGCTGGAAGCTGCTGGAAGGATGGAACAGGCTGGGGCCCTGGCAGGTTCATATTGAGGTACAGCAGCCTTAATACTCTTGGCGTATTAATACTCTGGGGAAGGGCAGGCACTTAGGGGGCCCTAGGGCATGAAGGCACTTGGATCTGGGGAGCAGGCAAGGGATGTGCAGTGGGACAGGCAGGGCCAGCCCCGGGGTCTGGCAGGCACTTTGGGGTGTGCTGGGGTGGGGCTGGGTGGGCCTGACAGCCCAGAAGGCTTTGGTAGTGGCAGGCACAGTCTCTGGGCTGGGTCTGCGTTTAAATAGAGGGGAGTGCCCTAGTGTTCATCTCGAAGCTCTGTGGGCAGGAACTTGTACTGCTGCTGCCGGATCTGGGCCAGCTTTTTCCGCGCTTCTTCCAGCTCCCGTTCCTTCCGGAGCATTTCTTCCTGGGCAGCGATGATCTGAGGGCAGAGGTCAGGGGCTTAGCTCACCAAGTGGCAGGAGGGCATGGGGAGGCAAGGCCCAGCGGATGGGGCCCTGAGGGTCAATCAGTGCTCACCTGAGCGATGCCTCCGACCATCTTCTCCTTTACCACCACTGTCTCGTTCTCTTGGTCCTCGAAGGCTGCTGCCTTCTGGGCTGCCTTCACCAGGTTGTCTGAGGCTCGCTTCACTGCATTGCCAGCCGCCTGGGCACAGGGAAGGTGATGTGTGACTGAGACGGCAGGGAGGGTCCTGCAAAGATCCCCTGGGCACCCTCTCAGAAAGGCAACTAAACGCCACTTGCACTAATGGGTCGGGCCTTCTCACCTGGAGCCGCTTCATGGCCTCTGAGTCCTGGTCAGCTTTGACTTTGCAGGCAACGAGCAGCTGGGCGGTGGAGGCAGCAACCTGCTTGGCCGACGAGATGAGCTTCTCCTGGCTGGCGTGGCCTTGCACAGCAGCATTGGCTGCCTCACACAGATTGTTGGTGGCTGCAGCCACCATGCGGGCCTAGAGCAGGGAGACGAGATTCAGTGGGGCCAAGTGCCCTGAGCCCAGCCCCGCCCCAGTTTTCTGCCTTGTGGCAGTTGTTCACTCACCGCAGAAATTAGGCCCTGAGACCACTGGCCATCATCCAGGGCATTTGCTGGTATGGCGCCCACCTGTGGAGGAAGCAGGAATAGCTGCTCAGACTTGCCCCTTTTCTTCTTTTTTTTTCTTTCCTGAGTTCTGGTAGTTTGGTTCTGTGCTCAGGAGTGACCCCTGGTAGCGCTCAGAGGCCATAGGCGGTGCTAGGGATTTGAAGCTTTAAACCCTGTACTATTCTTTTTGATCCTCTTGACTCTCCCTTTTTGAGTGTCCCAGCCAGCTCCCAGGCAGGGATGGACAGCAAAGCTCATGTTGTCCCTGTGAGTATCCCAGTTCGTACCTTCCCTTGGGCCACCAGCTCCCTTTGGGCCGCTGAAGCGGCCTTTACCAGGGCACTGGTGGCAGCTGCGATGGACTTGGCAGCTTCCAGTATCTGCTCCTCAAAGTTCAAGGACTCATCTGCCTCCTGCAAAGTAACAGAGAAAGGGTTACAGAGAGACGTGTAAAGTGTGTGTGTGTGTGTGTGTGTGTGTGTGAGTGTGTGTGCACTTTCCAGAGGCAGGGATGGGATGCCAGGTGTAAAGTGTGTGTGTGTGTGTGTGTGTGAGTGTGTGTGTGTGCACTTTCCAGAGGCAGGGATGGGATGCCAGGTGTAAAGTGCGTGCGTGCGTGTGTGTGTGTGTGTGTGTGTGTGTGTGTGTGTGTGTGTGTGTGTGTGTGTGTTGTTCTGGTGGGGACATTGCACTTTCCAGAGGGCAGGGATGGGATGCCAGGAAACTGACCTTGGGTTTGGCTCGAGGTTTCAGCTGCTCTAGTTTCTTGGCTGCAGCCTCAATGGCAGCTGCAGCTCCCAAGAGCTCATTCTCTGCAATGACCGTGGGGTCTTCTGGGTCTACCCATTCTGTTCCTGGCAGAATGAAAGGATAAAGGCAAGGCTTGGAGAGTGCAGGGAAGTCAGGTGCCTGGGCAGCAAGGCTGCTGTCACCAGGTCCTGGCCATAGGCTGACACAGAGCTGCGCCACTAGAAAGCAGAAATCTCACAGGGCAAGGGCTCCTAGCACGCCTAGCACACCTTCCCCCTGCCTGTCTGCCCCTCACCCTTCATGGCCTCAGCGGCCTGGATGAGCTCTGTGACTGAACCAGCCACGCGCTTCGAGTGCCCCGTCAGCTGCTGTTTCAATTCCGGGTTAGGCTTCTGTAGAGTCTAAGGGAAGAGGAGGGTGGGAGCAGAGACTGTGAGGCCTTCACTTGAACCCTGACCTAGGAAATAAGCCTAAGCATGCCTCTACCTCAAGGCCATGCCCCTCCCCAACCCCCACCTGCAATGCACTGGCCATCTGGTATGCTGGGGCATGACAGGACACACACGGTGGACACAGTGGGCTGTGCCACTCACCGGCTGACCGGGAGCAAGGACAGTGATGAAACAGGAAAAAGAAGAGATGACGCAGAGAAGAGGAAGGTCAGTGGAAGGAGACAAGATAAGAAAAAGAGGCAGAGGTGAGTAGGCAAGTCAAGGAGGGCAAACAGGATGGGAGGAGGGAAATGCTCAGGGCCCCTGAGAGGTAGACTTGAAAAGCCCTCATCTGGAAACAGGAGGGTGGTGGGGAGGGGAGGTGAACCCTACATGAGAGCAGAGTGTGTGGCTTTGGGGGTGGGGATAAGGGAGGGAAAAACAGGCAGCCTCACCAGGAGCACGTGGTCCAGCAGCTCCAGGTAGCCATTGGCACATTCACGGCCATAATGCAGGGCACGAAGGCGCACGTCCTGGGCCACTTCAGGGTGGTAAGCTGCTTCCTGGGCCACAGAGTAGGTGTCAGCCTGAGGAATCCCTGGCCCTGAAGCCCGAAAGCTGCCTCCCTGCATCCAACACCCACCCAGCTCCCAGGACTCCTACTTTGCAGGCCCGAAGCATGTCTGCAATAGCACGCCGGCTCAGATTGGCTGTGGCAATGACATCTTCCTGGCGACAGGAGTTGCCAGCTGCAACAGCCTTGGCTGTTGCCATGGTGATGCCCTTGGTCATTCGGATAAAATCTTCTGGAGTTGATGTTTTGGCAGGTGGCTCTGGGGAACAGAAGACCTGTAGGGAGAGAAGAGGAGGCAGCTTTGTTTTTGCAGGGTGAGGGCATACCTGGCAAGTACTTTGGGACTCCTGTTGGTGTTGGGGAGCAAACCCAGGCCTCCTGCATGTGAAGCATCTGAGTTGCATGTCTAAAGAGTGGCCCTGAAACAAGCACTCTGATTGTGTGGTCACCACCCAACTATTCAGCAAGCATTCCTCGAATCCTTATAGCAGGCCAAGTCCTTAGAAATGTTTACATACTAGCAGCCAGTATTCTGGAAGGCAGTTGGCCATCACTCCCAACAGAAGGGATCGAGTGAGTTTACTTATTTGATATTAAGAAGGAGCTTGAAAGCTGGGCTTTCATTTCTAAACTGTGGAGAATTCATGAGGAGCCAGGTAGAAGAGGTGGGGCAAGTACTGGCTCTTGAGAATTACAAGGGGCCAAGAGGGAATTTTACGTTAACTAGTGGGCATGAATCACGGGGAAGTGATGTGGGAGAGCTAGGAATGTTCTAGAGTACAGAGAAGATGGAGGAAAGGCTGCTAGGTTCTTGAATATCAGACCAAGGAACTTAAATTTTACATAATAGTACAAATTATGAAAAATATTTGGGTGGATGTTTATCTAGAAAGTTATTAAAAATCAGTTACGTGGGGGAGGGAGAGAGAGCGAGAGAGCAAGAGAGAGAGACAGACAGAGAGAGAGAGAGAGAGAGAGAGAGAGAGAGAGCGCTCAGTGACTGGAGCACATGCTTGGCTTGCAGGATGCTTAGAATCCCCATACCACATAGTCCCCTGAGTACCAATGGGAATGCCTCCCCTATCCCCAGTAGAGCCAGGAATAGCCCTTGAGTGCTGCATGGCATGTCCCATCAAACAAAAATAACCTAATAATAATAAATGGTCTTTACTGGGCTGGAGAGATAATACAGTGGATAAGGCACTTGCCATGCACATGGCCTACTTAGGTTAAATCCCTTACTCTACTAGGCCTGATCCCTGAGCACAGACCAGAAGTAATCCCTGAGCACTGCTGGTGTGACCCAACCTCCCTTCCCCCATCAATGAAAAATGTAATTCTGGTTAGTGTGTTGAAGCTAACCAGAACTGTGGAGAATGAGTATGGAAGCAAGGAAGCTAGAGAGAAACTAATGTGTAAGAAAGTGAGAATAGCCAATGAACAAGGATGCATAGGGTATAACTGAGATAGGGAAGAGAAGGTGCGAGACTCTGGAGGGAGCATGGACAAGACTTACTGATGGACTTGAGTGTAGGGAATGGGAGGAACATTCCCAATAAAGTGTGTTTCTAACTTTAAGAACTGAGTCACGGGGCCGGAGAGATAGCATGGAGGTAAGGCATTTGCCTTTCATGCAGGAGGTCATCGGTTCAAATCCCGGCACCCCATATGGTCCCCCATGCCTGCCAGGAGCAATTTCTGAGCCTGGAGCCAGGAATAACCCCTGAGCACTGCCGGGTGTGACCCAAAAACCACAAAAAAAAAAAAAAAAAAAAAAAAAAGAACTGAGTCACTACAAGGCAGGATTATTGTGATGAGGGGAAGATCAGGATCCTGAGGAAAAAGGTCCAGAGCTCCAAATTGGATTCCACAAAGAGTACGTCAAAATGGGACATTGGAGAGATCAAACCAGAAACCAGAAAAATAGGTGAGAACTCAGAGACCACGTGAGGCTGCAGTAATGGCATCTTAATCTTAGCCCCAGAGTTGACCGAAGACATGGAGGAAGAACAATGGAGTGGGCCCTGGACTGGCTATGGCAACAGACAGTGAAGTCATGGGCTGGATCCTCCCGCACACTCTGCACCACCATCATCGAGAAAGAACGTGTAGTGCGGAATGCAGGAGTGCAGACCTGCAGGCTCTTTCTGCCTCTGCATGTCAGGGGTGATGCCCCGCAGGCAGCTGTAAATGACTAGACTGAAGACGTCTGACCTCAGAACCGGAGGTCAGCCTGCAAGAGAATTAGGCAAAGGAGCGAGGTTAAACTTGTCCTTGACTGGAACAGAGGAAGAAGGATATCAGCAACAACCTGGAAAGGTCTGTAGGTTTTCTTAGGCTGAAAGTGAGTCTGCATGACTACTCCACCGAGAAGAAATGTGTGCGCGAGACTGGAGAAAAGCTACGGTTGAGAAGGCCGAGACAGGAAAGGAATTTCCGAAAAAAGGCTTTGCAAGTGTTTGAGGAGGAGGAGAATCGAGACAAGGCCACTGGAGAGTAGGAGAGAAGAGAGTTGACCAGTGAGATGCTCACAGAACTGAACAGACCGGGGAGGGAAGCATGAGTAAGGCTTCCTCCACATGCCTGGCAACGAGGGAAAAGAACATGTGTGCCCTTTCCTTCTTCTGTGGGGGTGGGGGAAGGTGGCACCTGGGATTGAATCTGGCACTGCGCTCATGGGAAGTATCCTCAGCCCTCTGTGGCTCCACATGAGATTCCCACTCACTGTCCAGAACTGGCCCTCTCAGATCCAGGCCACCCTGCCCCAGACCCACTCACCGCCAGTTCCTGCCTTATGTGCTCTGTGGTGGCCTCCAGGGCCCTCGTGCCTTTGGTTGCCTCATCCTCCACAGCCTTCACGGTCTTCAGCAGTGACGTCACATTGGTCACCATGACCTGCAGGCATGACCAGGAGGCCATCAAGTTAAGGAACTGGAGTTGTCGCATCAGTGAGTTGTTCCCCCACTTTCCCTATGCTGTCCCCAGTGCCTCCACCTTGGCAGAGTTCTTGAGCTGCCACACAGCAGGGTCATCCCCAACTTTGCCAGCAGCTGCCTTGGTGGCACTGATGAGATCTCCTAGGGCTTTGGCTACATCCTTTACGGCGTTGATCAGCACCACCTGTGTGGGAGAAGGGGCAGCTATAGTTTTCCGGGAGGACGGGTGAGAAAGTGGTTTGGGCTGGAGGGAAGAGTGGCAAGTAGCAGGTGGCTACCTGGGTCTCAGGGTCTTCAGCGCCCAGGCTGGCAGCCCCCAGCTTGACCACATCTGCGAGGCGGGTGATGGTGGCCACAGAGGACTGGGCTGCCTGGGCCAGCTTCTCCTGGCTCCCAGCCGCGTTCTGCACTAGCACCTTTGTATCTTCTACCAGCACCTTGGCCGTCTTCAGGATGCCCTCCCTTAGGGTAGGGATGCCAGCTGTCAGCTCTCACTAGTTTTCCCCCTGCCCCTCCAGCCTCCTTTGCCCCCTCCTCACCGGTGGTCGGCAAACGTCTCAGCACCCTCTCGGTTGAGCGTGCCAGCCGTGGCGAACATAATGGTGGTGTCAAGGTCGGCTATGATGCCTGATACAGCACTGGCGGCTGTGATGCAGGCCTGTGTGCCACGGTTCCCGGCCTGCAGTGCGGCCAGCACGTGGGAGACCTGGGGCAGGGGTGGGAGAGTCAGGGACGTGCCTCAGGGGGAGGGAAAGGTCCCCAGTTTCAGAGGACGGGTGATTCCCCTGCAGGAGGAGGGCTGTTACCTTCTCAGAGACTCTCCGAGCACACTCGATGAGCTCCTTCTTCGTGTAGGCATCGCTGGGGCTGCACTGCAGTGCGCCTGCCTTGGTGACCAGAGCAGAACAGCCGTGGCCCAGTTCTTGAACTCGGTGCTTGATGTGGGCACCAATCTGCAGATGGATGTAGAAAGGAGAGGGATTTTATAGGAGCATCTCCAAGGTGCTGGGAGAAAGTCAGTGAAGGATATATGTCCTAGTCTCCAGAAAGAGTCAGCAGCACATGGGGTGGGGGTAGGGGAGACATGTGATAAACACAAAGGGGATAGAGAGGAGCCCTAAGCTAGCACAGGGGTGGTGATGGTAGAGTACTGGTATCAAAGGGTCAAGGGTGACAGCCTGATTTGTATTGAGGCATGGAGTATTTGGAGGTTGGAAATTTGGTAAATCATGCTGAAATCCAATTACTGGCATACTTAGAAAGCCAGCAACAGAGAGAAGGAAGACTGAGAAGTGAAGATTGGCTCATAGTCCTGGGGGTTTTGGAAGACTTTATGTAGTGCTGGGACTGAACCCAGGTTGACAACATACAAAGCAAGCACCCTGCCTGTGGTTCTGTTGTTCTCCAGGCTCAATGAGCACTGTTGAGTGAAGTGGCCTTGAGGAGGGATAACCCCAGCGGCAGAAAAGATGAGGGGAGCACAAAGGGCATGACACTGGCAATTGCTGGGAGGGTCAGGGTGGGTGCCACTCTGATTACCTCTTCATTTTCAGCAGCCCATGCAGCAGGCTTGGCCTGTGAGGCTAGACGGCCGTAGTCACTGGTCAGCTGGTTAGCGAGTGGGCACAGCTCCTCGGGGTTGGTATTTGACTTGGTTACCTGGGAGTAAAAGTGAAGTGATGACCCAAACACTGCTCTCCATGGGAAGTCAGCCCGTTCCTCCCCATGCCTCATGCCAAACTCACCATCTCCTGAACGGTGACGGCAATGGCCTTGGCTGTGCGCACCATCGTGGTCTGGTAATCCACAAAAGAACCTTCTGGCTCACCCATAGGTCCTTCATCTAGCTAATGGTGTAGAGAGGGGCAGGGGACAAGTCTCTCAGGGCCTCTGCCACACTACACAGGGACCCTGGCCCAGACGGTCCCTCACCCCTGCGACTCTCACCTGATTGATGGCCTGCGTGATGGAGTCCACCATGCCTCCTACAACCCCAGCAGCACTGGCCGCCTCGTTGAGGGTCGTGGTCAGGTCCTCGACAGCCTCAGTCATCATCTGCACGGCCTCCTCCAGGGCCTCCTGGGTGTGGGCTGCTTGCTGTGGGGGTAGAGGGAGGGTGAGGGAGCCCTGGTGTTCCTGCCTCACTCCTCCCCAGGGCCTCTCTCTTTCCCTCCCTCCCTCCTTCCCTCCCTCCCTCTCTCCCCCAGCCCCTGGGTACTTTGGGGTTCCCGCCAGCCTCCTTAGCAGTGTATAGCAGCTGCAGGGCTGACTCCGCCAAGGTCTTGGTCTGATCCAGTAGCGCCATCTGCTGTGGGTGGCTCAAGGTCTTGGAGGCGGCACCCACAGCGGCCAGGGTGAGTGGCTCGAAGTACTGAGCCATCTGGGACACCTGAGACATGAGGGGGTGTGCGCGTTGTTTGGCAACGGGAGTCTCCAACAACTCTCACTCCCCAGACCTGCTGCCACAGGCCACCCTGCTTTCCCTGGTACCTTGTGGCCCAGCTGGGAGGCCTCAGCCCGGGCAGCACTGGCCAGCGGCTCGATCAGGTGGGAGATCTCCTGCACAGCAGTGAGCATCTGTGTGTGCAAAGCCTAGGGAAGAAGCAGACGTGAGCCCAGGCTGGCACTTTTACCTTAGCACAATTACCCCCCTAATGACTTGGGCCCAGTCCCAGATCCTCTACTTACTCTAGTCTGTTATTTCTTTTTTCTTCCCCAGAGCCCTTTTCCCCATGGCTCTTTTTTGGGTACGATATACATACATACATACATACATACATACATACATACATACATACATACATACACACACACACACATATATATAGTTTGCTTTGTTTTTTGGGCCACACCTGCCGGTGTTCATAGGTTACTCCTGGCTCTGTGCTAAGAAATTGCTCCTGGTGGGCTGGAGAGATAGCACAGCAGTGTTTGCCTGGCAAGCAGCTGATCCAGGACCTAAGGTGGTTGGTTCAAATCCCAGCGTCCCATGTGGTTCCTCATGCCTGCCAGGAGCTATTTCTGAGCAGATAGCCAGGAGTAACTCCTGAGCACCACCGGGTGTGGCCCAAAAACCGAAAAAAAAATAAATAAATAAATAAATTGCTCCTGGATCAAACCCGAGTCCGTCCTGGGTCA
This sequence comes from Suncus etruscus, assembly GCF_024139225.1. Taxonomy (NCBI): domain Eukaryota; kingdom Metazoa; phylum Chordata; class Mammalia; order Eulipotyphla; family Soricidae; genus Suncus; species Suncus etruscus. The sequence goes on from NC_064848.1 coordinate 61,797,573, forward strand.
ACTGTGTGCAAGGTAAACACTCTACCACTGAGCTACCATTCCAGCCCCCTGGGGGATATATATATATATAGTTTGGTAGTTGGGGCCACACATGGCAGTACTCAGCCTACTTCTGGTTCTGTGCTCAGGGAACAAAATGATGTGCCAGAGATAGAATGGGGGCACGCCACGCTCTACCCTCCATATTCTCTTTTTTGTTTTGTTTTTGGGTCACACACAGCGGAACTCAGAGGTTCCTCCTGGCTCTGTGCTCAGAAATAGCTCCTGGCAGGCCCGGAGGACCATATGGAATGCTGGGATTCAAACCACAGTCTGTCCTGTATTGGCTGTGTGCAAGGCAAACACGCAAACACCCTACAGCTGTGCTATCTCTCTGGCCCCTCCCTTTATCTTTTTTTGAACCACACCTGGAAATGCTTGGGTGGCCATATGGGATGCCAGATCGAATACGAGTCATCCATGAACAAGTCTGGGAGTACCTACTGTGTTCTCTGGCTCTTTTCTTACCTCTTGAGAGATTCCCTCGCGGGGAGCCAGCTGCTGGCTGACTGCAGCCAGAGAAGCCTGGTCGAGGTCCCGCAGACAGCTATTCAGAGCCGTGATGGCTGTCTCACACTCCAACTGCCCTGGGGCCTTGTCCCTGCAGACATATCAACATCTCCAACACCCAGGCCACCCCTGAAAGTGAGCTAACCTCAGCTATCCACATCCCGCTAATCCCGGACAACCACTGGCTTCATCTTTTTTATTTTTGGGGCCACAACCAGCAGCATTCAAGGATTACTCCTGGCTCTGTCTCAGAAATCACACTCATGGCAGGCTTGGGGGACCATGTGGGATGCCAGGGATCGAACCAAGGTCTGTCACATGCAAGACAAATGCCCTACCCACTGTGCTATTGCTTTGGCCCTTATTGGCTGCATCTTTTTTTTTTTTTTTTTTGGTTTTTGGGCCACACCCGGCAGTGCTCAGGGGTTTACTCCTGACTATTTGCTCAGAAATAGCTCCTGGCAGGCACAGGGGACCATATGGGACACTGGGATTTGAACCAACCACCTTAGGTTCTGGGTCGGCTGCTTGCAAGGCAAACACCGCTGTGCTATCTCTCCGGCCCCTATTTGCTGCATCTTAATGCCATCTCTCTCCCAATTGCCCTGGTGCTCCAGTCCCTACAATACCTCATGCTTGTGATCAGCTTCTTGATGGAGTCTGAGACAGTCCGGGAATGGCCGGCCAGTACTGACCAGCGTGGAGGGTCCCGAGGATTGACAGCCAGGGCCCGGGCAGTCTGGATGAGGCCCCCAGCACTCTCTAGCATGGTTTTAGCAGAGATCACGATGGGCTCCATGGCTGCACGACCCTGGAGATGGGGAAGTAGGGCAAGTAAGTGTCAAGACATCCAGGCAGTGGCAGCGATAGTGGTGGTCCCCTCTCACCTCACTGAGCCTTACCTCAGGGCTGATCTGGGCTGGGACGCTGGAGAACTCAGGGTTGGACGCAAAGGCGCTCAGGTTATCCACAGCCTCCAGAAGGGGGGCAGTGGCCGCGCGGCACTGGGCACGGTTCTCCTCAGTGAAGTCTCCGTCCAGCGCCTGGCAGGGCAGTGACAAAGAGGGGACCTTAGGGTGGGTAACAGAATGCAGGGGCAAATCCCGGGTCTCCCCTCTCAGGCTTGGGGGTAGGGGTAGGGAGCACTGGGGATCAGGCAGAAGGGCTGGTGCTGATAGTTCTAGGAAGGGTCACGGGTACAGGATGGGTGGGGGTTATAGGCTGGGAATTCAAAGAGAAAACCTTGATGGTCTTGACGAGATTGGCAGTGCTATTGGCCACCTCCTTGGCCGACTGCACAAACTGGCGTTTGGCGGTAGGGTTGGCAGTCCGAGCAGAAGCCAGGCGGCAGCTGTTACATAGTGCAGATGTATGTTTGGCTACAATGGTGGCTGCGGAGAGCACCTGAGGAGACAGACGTGGGCAAGGGCCCCAGTGAGGACAGGTGGACAGTGAACAGCTCTCAGGAGGAGCCGAGCTAAGGGTAAGGAAGGGGTGCAGAAATGAACATGACTTGGGGCTGGAGCGATAGTACAGTGGGCAAGAAGCTTGTCTAACATGTAGAAGATCCATGTTCAATCTCTGTCTCCCCATATAGTCCTCTGAGGCTTCCAAGAGTGATCCCTGAGCTCTGAGCACTGCTAAGTATAGCCCCAAAACAAAACAAAATGAACACCTCAGGTCCTCTAACTGGGTAAGAAAGAAACCAAGGCCAGAGAAATGGAGATACAGAGGTGGAACTGATGAGAAACAAAACTACAGAAGAAGCTGTAATGGGGCTGGGAGTGAGGGGAAGTTCAGACATCAACAGAGAAGGTGGAAACTGACAGATGATGCAGCAGAAGATGGTCCCTCACGTAGAGGAGATACATGTGGAAGGTGAGTAAGGGGTCCCTGTCTACTCTTAGCCCACTCGACCCCCTGCATCTCTCTTTTCCCTCTGGGGTCGGTCCATGCTGGTACAACCCCCCCCCCCCCAACAATTGCCCTGGCTCCTGCTCCCCGAGTTACCTGGGACTGGGTACAGCCCGACTCTCCCAAGCTCTGACAAGCCATCTGAATGGCCTGGTTTGCACGGGCGAACTGGGTGGGCTCCACCAGTCCCTGCTGTCCAGCTTGGCTGTTGGGGTCGGAGACGCCCACCAGGTAGGCAGCCTGCAGAGAGAGAAAGGAGTGTAAGGAGGAAGGGGGAATAGCCCTCGTTGGGAATCCAGCAGCTGTCAGTGGGGATGGAGTAGGAAAGTGTAGCTGCCGAGGTTCAGTGTGAGTGAAAGGTCACCACTTCTGTAAGCTACAAGACTGAATAAACTGTCCCTGAGCCCTTCAACCAAGGTTCCAGGAGGTACAAAAAGCCTAAGAATAACGAAAAACTGTAAAGTCATGAAGTATGCATTTCATCACCTTCTTCTTTCCCTCTCTCCCACCCTCCCTTTCTTTTTTGTGGGGATCCCCACACTTGGCCGGACTCAGGGGTTACTATTGGCTCTCACTAAGAAATCACTCTGGGGCCCGGAGAGATAGCACAGCGGCGTTTGCCTTGCAAGCAGCCGATCCAGGACCAAAGGTGGTTGGTTCGAATCCCGGTGTCCCATATGGTATTCCGTGCCTGCCAGGAGCTATTTCTGAGCACACAGCCAGGAGAAACCCTGAGCACTGCTGGGTGTGGCCCAAAAACCAAAAAAAAAAAAAAAAAAAAAAAAAAAAAAAAAAAAAAAAAAGAAACCACTCTGGCAGGCTTGAGGCACCATATGGGATGCTGGGGATCAAACCGGGTCCATCCTGGGTTGGTTATCTGCCCTACCACTGTGCTATCACTTCAGCCCCTCAAGTCACCATGTTTTAATGAACAGAAATGAACCCTGAATGTAGTCTTTTTTTTTTTTTTTTTTTTGGTTTTTGGGCCACACCTGGCGGTGCTCAGGGGTTACTCCTGGCTGTCTGCTCAGAAATAGCTCCTGGCAGGCACGGGGGACCATATGGGACACCGGGATTTGAACCTACCACCTTTGGTCCTGGATCGGCTGCTTGCAAGGCAAACGCCGCTGTGCTATCTCTCTGGGCCCCTGAATGTAGTCTTAAGCCAGCATGTTAGAAGAGTTCACATACTAAAAATAACATTCCCTCAGAGCCTCTAGGTTATCTTGTACTTATAGTGCAGAAAAATGGCAAAGTTAAGTGGTAACACAGAAAACTAAATTTAAGTCACTGGTACTATTGTAACAAAGAAATGATGAGGTGAAAACAGTACTTCTGTGCCAATCAGCAGACAGTGATTAAGCCAGGGCTGGGGCTGAAAAGGTCCATGGGCTAGACCTGCTGGGGTCAGGCAGGGCCAGGACAGTTGGGGTTCTATAACTGCTGAGGAAAAACCCAGTACCTGGAAGCAGGAAGTGCCACACACTCCTGTCTGGAGGCTACAAGGGCCTGGGAAGGGAAGTAGGAGTGTGAATGGGTGGGGGTGTCACCTGTGCAGCTGCTTCTGTGAAGCCACACAGGGCCTTGGAGGCTGTGGAGATGGCCTCTCCAAACTCCGGCAGGTTTCCATTCTTGGCATTCTCAGAGATGCCTGTCATGGCTTCTCCCAGCACCTAGGCAATGGAGAAGGTTAGACAGAGCCTGGTTTTAGCCGGGCAGGCAGTTGGAAGAGCCCATCATCGCCACCCTCCTCCCTCAGGGGGGCCCGGCCAGACCTACCTTTGAGTTCTCCATGACACTGTCCAAGCAGCCAAAGTAGGACATGTCATTGATGGGCTGCACTGGATTCTCTAGCAGTTCCCGAACCGTCTGTGCAGGGAGCAGGTGAAGTGAGGGCCAGGATACCCCCTCCCTCAGACCTTGACCTGTGACATCTCCTCCCTCAGAGCTACCCAGGACACTGCCTCCCTCAGAAACACCCACTCTGGACACCTCATCTCTCAGGCCCTCCCTAAGACATCTCTTCCTTCACACTCATCCCACAGGACACCCTCTCCTTGCACTCCCCTACCCAGGAGCCTCCTCTCTCAGACCCTGGCCCAGGATACTTCCTGGCTCAGATACCCTTACCCCCATCCTCCTCCTTCACCCTCTCAGGATACTTTTTCCCTTAGATCCTCCCAAGATATCTCTTCCCTCAGACCCCAGCCCAAGACATTTCCTCTCTCAGGAACCCTCCCCAATCCAGGACCTCTCCTTCAGATCCCCTAACCCCCAGTCCACCCAGACATTCCTCCCTTAGACCCAGGCCTAGGAGCCTGCCCATGCATACCTCCAGCTCCCGCAGGGCATTGTCACACTCTTTCTGGCCCGGGGCCTGCTGGGTACACATGGTGATGAGCTGGTTGATACTGTCAGTGACCGCTCTGGGGGCATAAAAAGTTGAATGAGTGGCTGCACAGGGCACCATTTCTGCTTTCTAAGGGGGCAGTCTCTAGCTATTTCTCTGTCCCCAGGACCCCTCCTGATCTGAAATGCATTCCAGACTCCCCAATACTCTATGCTTAGGCATCCCAGCCCCTGCTGACCGGGCGGCTGCTGCGAGCTGAGTCTTGAGGTTGGGGGCAGCGGGGTCTGTGGACAGGGCCTTTGCCGCCAGGAGAAGCTTGCTTGAAGACATGGAGATGCCCTTCAGGTTGGACACAACTTGCGCCTGGTCCTCCTGGCTCTGTTGAAGGTGAAAAGGTCAACACACAGGCGGGTTCTTCCTTCCCTGTTTCTGACAGGAAGCAGCTTCCCTATACAATCAGGGACTACTAGAGAGACTGGGCAGCAGAGGTCAGGGCCCTGGCACACAGCTACTTTATGCAGAACACTTGGGCTAGTCCCGAAGCCTCTCCATACCGGAGCCTGTGCTGCCATCTCCACGCCGGCCTCCAGGAAGGTGCTGAAGTCCCGACCGAATCGGCCCGAGGCTCGCGCCAGGTCCTGTGGGGTCCCCCGGGAGGCCTGTACCAGTTCTGTGGCAGCCTGATTCAGCCCTGCAGCAGCTTCATTCAACCAGCTCTGAGCTTCCTGAAAAGTTCCAGTGCTGGGGGGCAACTGGGGGGTGGGAGAGGAGTGTCAGAGGCAAGAATGGAGCTCGAAGTATGGGAGAGCTCAAGAAAGGGGGGGAATGTTAAGGGAAGGGCATGGCAAAGGAGAGGCCCTGAAGCAGGGCCTGGGAAGGTCCAATGGGGAAGAAAGAACCATGCCACCATCCGACTGGGCTCCTACCGAGTTGCTTAGGAGTCGCTTGCTGGCATCACCCACAGCCCTCAGGGCATTGTCCACATCACGCTGGCCCGGCAGGCAGCTGACGCAGCGGTTCAGAGCCTGGGTCACTGCTTTAGCCACCTGAGGAAGGAAAGGAATCAGGGACAGGGGGTTTGCCAAGATAGAAGCACTTGAGGAAACCCTTTATCTGGCACAGGGACATAGGAGACAAGAGGATAAAGTGTGGTGCCAGGCACTTATGAGGCTGAAGTCTGAGTCATCAGGTGTGTGACAAGTCTTCCCAACACTTAGCACCAACAGCACCCCTCTCCCTTGGTTTGATGTCCAGCAAGAGTGAGAGGAGAGGAGCAGGATCCAGATGGGGTGAGAGAAGCGAGATGACCCCACAGAGAGGGGCCTTCTTAGGGGACAGTGTGGCCCTCCCTGCTCCTGACTGACCTGGGCGAGCCGCTGTTGGCTCTCAGGGTCCCCGGGACGGCCGGCTGCCTTTTTCGCCTCCTCAAGGAGACTGTTGGCCTTGTCCAGGACATCACTGGCTGTGTCAAGCACAATGGCCTGCACCGCAGGGTCGGACGTCTGGGCTGCAACTCCCCTGGCAGCCTGGGCCAGTGCCCGCAACCCCCCTGCCACATCCCGAGCAGCAATACCTGGGAAGATAAGAGGCTGCCTCAGCGCAGGGCCCCTGGGGGCTCCCTAGTCCCCAGCCTAAGGTTCCCCCTCCCTGGCCCTGCCCACATACCCGCATAATTCTCATTGCCCTGGGCGACTTCTCCTAGCAGCTGAGCGATGGCAGAGCTTACGGCCTTGGTGCTGGTGCCCAGGTCCTGGGCACATTTCTCCATCTAGGAGTGATGGGTGGATTCAGGGACTCTGGGGTGGGAGGACCAGGCAGAAAGGAACTGGAGAAGTGGCTGAGGGAGGTGAGCTCTGGGCACAGCAGGGAGAGAGCTTCTGGGTTTGAGGAAGGGCCAGTGTGGTTGTTACTGGAGCCAGGGGTAAGATCAGAAGGCTGGAGCCCATCCCTAGCACTGTGTGGTCTCTTAAGCACCACTAGGAGTAAACCCGAGCAAGAAATAGCCTGCTCTCCCACTCCCACACACAAAAGGACCACCATGTGTGACCCCCCCAAGCAAAAGAACAACAAAAGGAACTCACCGTCTCTCCAGGCAAAGGCTTCAGTTTGCCATCCCGGGCTGCAGCCTTCGCCTCCTGCAGGTCCCGCTCTAGGTTCTGTACCACACTCAAAGCTGAATCCATCTCCAGGGGCCCACATGCTTCCTGAGCCTACAGCAATGTGCGGTAAGGTGGAAAGGGATGGAGTTCAGCTGAGGTCACTTTTTGTGGGTCTCCTGTTGCCCCAGGATACTGACTTTTCCTTTGACAGAGAGCCATCGGCTCCTTCCCTTACCTTCTGGGCTGCGGTGCGGAGCTCGGCCAAGGCAGTGCTGAGGTTTTTGGCACACTGACTCAGCTGCATGGCCGAGGCCTGGTCCTGAATGGTGGGCACAGAGGCCTTGGCAGCTGCCACCATCTTCCCACCTGGCTATAGGGAGATGGAAGGGCAGATGAAGAGTGCCTACTTCCCACACCTGGGCTGGACTGGGGGTGCAGGGCCCATGTGGGGTGAGGGTGTATGGGGTTTGGGACCAAGAAATGGATGATGGGGTGGAGAGTCCAGATGTGAAGAAAATTAAGGGATTTTTGTAAGGGAGAAGGGTATATGGTGTAGTGAGAGGTGAAGGGCATCTCACCTGCAGAAAGCTCTGGCTGGCAGCAATGAGGGCCAGCTGTGCACTGGGGCTGTCGGGCTGGGCTTGGCTGCCTCGCACGCCCTGCACCAGCAGTGGGATCTGTTCCGCCACAGCCTGCAGAGGGACAGATTTGAAAGAGGTGCCCCTCAGAGGCATGAGACAGTTTCCTCCTCCTGAGGCCTCCTCTGCTTGAGATCTTACCTTGCAGCTCTGTGCCAGCAAGGGCTGGGGGCCAGCCGATGCTTTGGGGGCGGCGGTGGCATGCTGAGCAGCGGCAATAGTCTGCGTGGCCGAGGCAGCTGCTTGTTTGGCTGCATGCTGCAAGAACATGCAGTTGTTAGCATGGACCTCCTCAGGCCCGCTTACCCTGCCCCTACTGCCCTACTGTTGGCCCCAGCATCTTATCTGCCACGCTCTCCCCACCCAGCCTCATACACTCAGCTTCCTGCTGCATCCATAGAACTCACCTCCAGCCGCTGCACCAGCTTCTTCTTGATGGCATTCTGTGCAGCTGCATTGGTTGCCATGCGCAGCCCCTCGGCAGCCTCCCGTAGTCGCTGCTGCTGCTCCTCACTGTCGGGGTGAGCAGCTGCTCCCTGGGAGAGGTAGGGCAACTCATCAGCACCCAGTACCCGTTTGCCCTAGGGAAGCTCTGACATAGACTACAAACTTCTTTCCTGAGGCATTCCGGGAGGGGGCACATCCATCAGTGTTCATGGCTCACTTCTGGCTCTGGGTTCAAAGCCTATGCCTGGTTCTATCCTCAGGGACCACTTCTGGCAGGTTGGGGGAATCATAAGGGATCCTTGAGATAAAACCTTGCCTGGCTATAGGTAAGGCTAGTGCTATATACTGCTATATACTGTTTTCACAGTCCCTTTCCTGAGGTCATTTCTAGTTTCTCCAGAACTCCACCCATTAGAAAGGCCTTGGGGCCAAGTTCCCTTTGGGATGTTGAAATCTCTTCTTCCTCCACTCCCCACACGATTCCAACAGCAAACAGGTAGGTGCACAGGGGATTTTGAAGCCCGGGTCCCAAGAACACTAAAGCATGGGGTCTGTTACTCCTGCAAACTGAAGAACCCCCACAGGGTCAGGAACAGGGGGAACCCAGGGATCTTATGGCTCCTTCCTGATGGTCTTTAGTCCCCTGCTATCTCTGTATCTCACTCTCTGGTCTCTCTCAGCACTGAGAGCAGGAGGGGCCACATGCTTGGGTGTGTGCACAGATGATCCAGGGATCCCAGGGCAAACCAGGGCAGGGAGGACAAGCAGACTCTGGATTTGCCTGCAGTCTGGGAGTCTCACATGCCTCGGGCCTGGGCTGGGGGCACCTACAACGTGGACTTGCAATCCCTTCCTGGGTGTGCCTGCATTTGTTCTCTTGAATTTTCTGTGCTTGCTGACTTTCCCCTACCAGATACCTCCTCTTTCAGCTCAGAATGGAGTCTGTGCAAAAAAACCTCCGTACCTTGGCAGCCTCTACCATCTTGGCCGTGGCATCAGCAAGGATCTTGGCAGCACTTAAGAGCTTTCGGGAGTTCTCCAGGTCACTCTCCCCCTCAGCGTCGGCCTTGATGGCATTGACCAGGTCTGAGGTGGCCTGGGCCAGGATTCGGGCCTGCCGCACCATCTCCCCTGGGAGGACAGGGCACAATCAGTCCAGGCAGCTGGTGACACTAGAGGGCAGTGGGGTGGGTGGAAGGAGGCGTCCACAAGACAGAGAGAGATTCTAGGGACAGGGCAGCAGATGAGTGAGGGGTTTTCTTGGAGTCATTGTCTGTTGGGCAAACAGACTCTGAGATGAAGAGATGAAGAGATTGCCTAGGGAAGTTAGACAGGACAGCAGATACTCTCCAACTGGTATTTCTTTTTTGGGGAAAAGCAGTTTGGGCCATACCCAGTGGTACTTAGGGACTATTCCTGGGCTCTATGCTCAAAACTGACCCGGTGCTCAGGGGACCATATGCAATGCTGAGCTAGAACCCAGCATAGCTGCATGAAAGGCTAGTGCATTGGTTATAGTACTATCATTCTGGCCCCTTCAATGGATATGTATAGTTACTAAGTAATCACAGAGGATCTAATTCTTTGTGAAGGCTTTTGGGGATAAGGGAGATCAGTGGAGAAAGAAGGTCATTTCTTATTTTTCTTTTTTTGGGCTCAGGGGTTACTCCTGGCTATGCGCTCAGAAATTGCTCCTGGCTTGTGGGACCATATGGGACGCTGGGGAATCAAATGCGGCCCATCCTTGGTTAGCCTCGTGCAAGGCAAACACCTTACCACTTGCACCAGCCGCAGAAGATTATTTCTTTTTCTGATTTTTATCCTTTTCATTTTTGAGACCTAAATCAGGGCCTCACTCTTGCAAAACAAGCACTACTGAGTCAGCCCTGCTCAAGAAGGCAATTTCTTTTTTTCATTTGTTAGTTTTTGGTTCCCTAACCAGGGCTTCCTCTTGGTTCTGTGGTCATTCCTGGCAGTACTCAAGTGACCTTACAGGGTGCTGGGGATCAAACTACAGTCAACCACATGCAAGGCATGTAAGTGCCTTAACCCTTGTACTATCTCTCCAGCCATTGAGGAGGCAATTTCTTTTTTTTTTTTTTTTTTTTTGGTTTTGGGTCACACCCAGCAGCGCTCAGGGGTTACTCCTGGCTCTACGCTCAGAAATTGCTCCTGGCAGGCTTGGGGGACCATATGGGATGCTGGGGCTTGAGCCATTGTCCTGCGTCTAAGGCAAACACCCTACCTCTGTGCTATCTCTCTGGCCTGAGGAGGCAATTTCTTAACAAAGCTACTCTCCATTCCCTTTTATGTGTACCTTTGGTATACATAAAAGCATGCCAAGGAAAGTAGGGTGGGGATCATATTCTTGTTTCACCAATGAGGAGCCAAAGGTTCAGAGATGAAATACCCATATCAGCCACGCTATATTCTTGGCAGGAGGAAGGAAGTTTGTAGAGCAAGTCCAATTGGCTTAGGGCACCTCTCTGGACTGCCTCCCCCGACCCCCACAGTGTGTTTGTGCAGATGAGTTGTCCTTACCAGCATCGCCCATGGAGCTGAAGATGTTCTCAGTAACAGTAAGGATGGTGTCTGTGGCCTGGTCATAACGGCCAGCGGGCCCTGCCCCTGTGGCATGGGCCCTCACATGCTGTAGCAGCTCATTCAGGGCCTGGGTGACAGCGGTGGCAGCGGCCCCCACCCCCCTCAGCAGCTGCGCATCTTCAGTGGCTGCCTGTGAGGCAGACACACAGCCTTCCACTGCTTTGGCCACCAGGCGGCCGGCCTCCACAAGCTGCTCCTGACACACGGGCGAACTTATCGTAGGCGCCACCACCTGTGGGTAAACTGCACATCAGCAATGCAGATAAGGGGAAGGAGGTGAGATGGGTATCTCTGGGCTGTGGGCAATAGTGGCCCTGGGAATCAAAGAGGTACATGAGATGTTGGAGAGAGAGCGCCAAAGCACTAGGGCACAAACCCTGTGAAGTTCTGAGTTTGATTACTGATACCACAATCCTCCCATCTTTACTCCTTCGCTTCTGAGCTAAGCAACAAACATTCAGGCTTGTACAGCCAAGCCAATATGCCTGCAAGTGGTTCCTGAGCCTCTGAACATGGCTGGAGAGGCCACATTGCCTGGGCACAGGGTAGAGAGACCTGAAGCTCACCTTGGTACAAGCCACCAGCTGGGAGGTAGACAGAGCGCACTGTGTGGCTGCAGCAATGACCTGGGTCTGGAGGCCCGAGTCTTCTGTTCGCTGGGCCACGCTCTTGGCCTTGAGGACCAGGGCAGCGGCGGCACTGGCCACAGCCTTGGCGAGCTGCATCAGCACATCCTGTGAGGAAATCATGGTGAGTGAGGGGCTGAGAGGGGCACAGAACCCTCAGGCCCGCTCAGAGGCATAGCCAGCTCATTATTCCCACGGGTGCCAATCATGGGACAGGGTGAGCAGAAGCCACCAGAATCTACTCCAAGCCCCTTGCCTCAAATGCCCCAGTAAGCCAGTACCATCACCCGGGAACAGAGACACACCAGAGACAACACAACACAGGGGGAAAATAGCTGCCCGAGGAGGATACACTCGTCGGCCACTGGGAGGGAGAATTGGTGAGACAAGGGGAGTCCTCCCTGGCCCAGCTTCTTCTTTCCTTCCACGTATTCTTCTCTTGGTTGAAGTCCTGGGAACTAAGTCCCTGGACTAGCCACTCCTCAATTCCCTGCACCCTGCCTCCAAGTCTCCCAACAAGCCCGGCTCTCCCGGGCTGAGGCACAGACGAGTGTATGCAGCTCGGAGAGGACAAAGCTGGGAAGGCCCAGGCCAGAGGCCGTTACCGTGGGGTGATCAGGAGGAGATCGAACCCCAGCCCCTCTGGGTGCACATATCTGCGTGGGAAATGCAGGGTGACAAGTCAGCTGAGGAAAATGGCCAGGGGAAGGGAAGGGAGACTAGAGATTTGAATGGTGGCCCTTAAGTGGTGTGGCGTGGTCTAAGGCAGCATTTCTCAACTGGGGCCACATGGCACCCAGGACTGTGCAAGGTGAAAATTGCAAACATGGCAGAGAATGGAACAATTAGTAGGGTAAGAAGGACCCAGGAAGGAAACAAGGTGGAAAGGGCAATGTGGCCAGGAAAAGACTGAGACACACAGGGCAGGGGGTAGGTCATGAAACCCTCAAACTGGGTCTGGGCTTGTGAAAGAGGGAGACAGCAAACAGCTGAGAGGGGGCTTAAAAATATCATCAATACTGGCCGAAGGGGAACAAATAAATTAGGTCTAGTTGTAGGGTTTCTGAATCCTCATTCCCCATAAAAAGAGGATTGAGGCTTCCCTTTCCAGAAGTCAGTTCTGGAAAGAGAGGTTCAGGATAGGGAGAGGGGTTTGGTTGGTTCACAGGACTGGCAACCAGATTCAGTACCAGAGGTTACCTCCTAGAAGCTGAAGTTCTTGGGAAGAAGTCACCAACCTGGAAGTGGGGGTCAGTATCACTCTCCCCAATCTGCTGCAACAGCTCTCCGCTAGCCTGGCCCACATTTCCAGCTGCCTGCAACAGGTTCTGACGGGGCTGTAGAGAGTGAAAGTCAATCAGGGGCAGCCCCCTCATTTATGCCCAAGTCTGGGAGTCCATGCTTCCTTCTACCTTGCACTTCTTCCCCTGCCCCCTTTCTTTGCCTCCCCAATACCCACTCTGGGGCTCCTAACCTCAGCGCTGGCTGGCTGGGCACTGCGTAGCAGCTCGGACACGGCCCCTGCCAGGCCCTTAGCTGCTTGCAGCAGGGGCCGCCCACTACCACCCTCATCCTCCAGCAAAGCGGCCAGCAGCTTGACACCACGAGACATCTCAGTCAGGTTGGAGGAGATGGTGGTGACAGCACAGCCCACGGCTGTGTAGTCAGTCTCAGCAGGGTCACCTGTGATGAAAGAAGGAGCAGACGTGAGAGACAGAGATACAGAGCTAAGGCAAGCTCAAGGGCAATTGCTCGCCTATCCTTACTGAGCCTTCAGGGCCACCACCCATATGGGGTTCCTGCCTGCCGAGTGCCTGCCTGGCCCTACCCGATGTCAGGTTCACCACGGAGGCAGTGCCAGCTGTGATGGCGTCCACCTGCGAGTGGATCTCATGCTTTGATTCATCCATCTTGTTCTTCCGCCAGGCCTTGGAGGCCTGTGAGCAGGAGGGGTCAATGTCAGCTTTGTCCATCTTTGGGAACTCATTCCCAACTCCCTACTCGAAGGCCCAGGGCCTGTGCAGCCCATACTCACAGCATCCTGGCCTAGAGGCGGCAGAGTGTCAAAGTCATCCAGAGTGGCTTGGGCGGCCTGCACTGCCTGCATGCTAGAGTTGATGGTTCCTGTGAGCGCCTGCTGGGCAGAAGTCTGCAAAGCCAGGAGGGGAGGTGAGAAGGGTCAGCAAAGAGCCTGAAAGCATAGGGAGGCTGGGAGGACCTGGATGAGGGTGGCATTAGAAGGAGGAGGCTTCTTACCAATGGAGGCATATGTCCTCGGTGCATCTGGCCACTAGTGACCTGCTGCTGGGCAGGGGGCATACTGCCCATTTGGAAGTTCTCAGGACCTGAAGCCCCAGAACGCATGATGGCGGGCAGGGCCACAGAGCCGTGCTCCACCTTCCCCACTCGATTGTACTGCTGCTGGAGGACAGTGGATCTGAGGAGGGAACTCGTGTAAAGGTTTGCTCTGTTCTCAATGCCCCATTTCAGAGACTCTAGGTATGACTAGCCCCACCATTGCCCCAGGGTCTCCCCCATTCTCAGAGGAGTTTAGTGTCAAGACCTGTCATCCCTGTGGCCACCCAACTTCCTACATACTTTTTGGGGGACACTGAGTCTTCCAGCATAGTAGACTCTTCATCTCCCTCCAGTCCAAAGTGATCCTTGCTCTTTTTCTGTTGGTAGGGTAGCAGGATTGGAGGAACCAAGGTTAAAGAGTGCTACTTCCCTCTTCCCTTCAATCAGTCACTCCCAGAAAGAGAGGTCCCCGCTTCCACAGGACCGGCTGTGGGGGTAAGGCAAGAGGCAGGCCATCGTGGTGGCCCTCACCTTTTTCAGGATGATGTCTATGTAGCCAGCAATGAGCTGGGCAATCTGCTCCCCTTCGGTGGTCTGCACTGAGTAGTAGCCATCCTGGTAATCCCCAAAATCCTAGGGTAACAAGTTGGTGGGCTGAGTGGGAGAGCCTGAATATCCCCAGGCTGAAAAAGGGGTAAGATGCGAACCCTAAAGCTGAGCCTTGCCTTTCTCTTCCCCTCCTGTCCCTTCATTGTTCCCCTTTGCAGGGAAACAGTGACTATGGATGCTGTTTCAAAAGGACATTTCAAAGGAGGCTCTTTCCTTGAACTCTGATAACAGACAGGGCGGATGGCAACAAAGAGCTTTCAAATGACTTTGAATGACAAACTACTAGTACCAACCCCTAAATGAGTATTGTTTTTTGTTGTTTGGGGGCCATAGCAAAAGTGTTCAGGGGTTACCCCTGGCTATGCGCTCAGAAATCACCCCTGGCAGGGGAACCATATGGGATGCCAGGGATCAAACCTGGGTCAGCTGTATGCAAGGTAAAAGCTCTATTCACTGTGCTCCTGGCAGTTATCGCCTCCACTCGACCCCCGAGAAACTTTGTCAAGTTGGTTATTGGCTTTCAATACACAATGTCAAAATATAAAGCTAAAGAGGTATAGAGCTCATGCCAAAAGGAGCTCGCTCGCTCTCTCCCTCTTGCTCTCTCCCTCTTGCTCTCTCCCCACTTTCCCCTCTTTAAGTCTCCTATCAGCCCACTTTGCTACCTACAGGATTATTTTGTGTATAAATAATTTTCCAGGTGAACAGGGTAATTATCTGGAATAATCCAGGGGTTTTACTGATCAACCCTACTGACCCAACAGTTCCCTTCTCCCCAACTCTGCTTCCTACTGCCTCCACCCCTGGCAGTGCTCAGGGTTTATTCTGGGTCTCTATCTTGTTGATTACATTTTAGAATTTTATGTTAATTTTATTTTATTTTTGTTTTTGGGTTACACCCAGTGGCTCTCGGAAGTTACTCTGGTTCTGTGCTCAGAACCATATGGGATGCCGGGAATTGAAGCAGAATCTGTCTGGGGTTGGCTGTGTACAAAGTAAATGCCTTACTACTGTGCTATTGCTCTGGCCCCCAAATTAATTTTTCTAAATTGAGGTTTCATACTGCACAATATTACTGGAGTCATTTAACAGTTGCAGAACAACATCACTGTCCTTTTCCTCTCCACTATTTTGCTGATTAATGAACAAGTTTCTTCTAAGTTTCAACTAATCAGCATAGATTCCTCTCTACTGTGGTGGTTGGTGGTCTCCCTGTACCTGCACTGGTTCCAGAGGGCTTTCTGTGGAATATATAAATATATATATATATATATATATATATATATAGATAGATAGATAGATAGATATAGTGCCTCCGCTTTGATGGATGGAAGACACCTTTGCAGCTGCTCTTTGTCTACAAAGCCCAAAGCATGTTCTCTGCTGAACCCTCCAGACTCACCAGGGTGAAGCTCTTGGGGGAGGCGGCCCAACGTTTGATGTTGGTGAGGTTCCATTCCTGGATCACCTCTTTAGTTTTCTCATCCACGCGCATCACACACTCCTTAGTGATGCCCAGGAGCCGGGGCACCAGCTTGTTCTTGCCTTTCATCTTTTCCTGTGAGGCAGATGCAGTCACTGAGGTTAGACATCAGAAGCTGACCAAGTTGTCAGTAATTAAGTGGGACTGAGACCTCAAGCTAACCTTGGCTGGATGGACTTGGCAAGATTCTGTCAGAGTAAAGGGAAAGGAGGAAAAGCACAGGGTAGAAAGGGAAATGGTGGCAGACAATGGGGAAGGTGTCACAGGTAGAACACTAGAATTCTAGGAATGACAGAAAATGTAATGGAGGCAGGGTCAACAACTGGTAATTGAGGAAAGGGAAAGCAAGAGCAGGAGGGAGGAGGGAAGAGCATGGCACCTACCTTAACCAGGAAGAAGGAGACGCCATAGGTCTTGAGGGAACGGGCTAGCTTCACATAGCGTACCTTGGCCTCAATCTCAGTCATCGGCCCACAATTCTTGTGTGCCTGAGAATGCAAAATGAGGAAAGGTTTAGCAAAATATGGGAGAACACTGTCTTGGACAAGGAGTGAAGATAGCATGTGGAGTGAAGGCATACACAAAAGGCTGGGGAGACAGGATAGGAGAAATTAGAGTGACAGGATGGAGACTGACAAAGGATATGCAGTAGGGGGAGAGAGAATGGAAGGAAGAGGGAGGGAGAGCAGAGGAGGAAGGGAGGGAGAGAGGGGAAAGGGGGAGAGAGAGAGAGAGAGAGAGAGAGAGAGAGAGAGAGAGAGAGAGAGAGAGAGAGAGTGTAAGAGAGAACGAACCCTGTAGACATGCTACGCTGTACAGGGACAGAAGTAGATCAGGCCCTCAGACCTTTAGAGCCTTCATATTCAGCATCAGAGTAACATCTTGCATGTGTACAAAGATGTACTTTCTGGGGCCAGAGAGATAGCACAGAAGTAGGGCTTTTGCCTTACACACAGCCAACTCAGGACAGATCTGGGTTTGATTCTCAGTATCCTATATATATATGGTTCCCAGAGCCTGCCAGGAACAATTTCTGAGCCCAGAGACAGGAGTAACTGGTATGGCCCAAAAACCAAAAAAAAAAAAGATGTACTTTCCATAGTCACTTCGGGTAGACTATCTCATTTGAGTCTCCTGTGAGTCCTTAACCCACAGATATTGTTACCCCAAGTTAGAGGAAAAGAAACCAAAACACTAAATTGAATTCTATGGTAAAAGCAGCCATGGGGCTATGATGAAAAGCTCAGATCTTCGTTCTCCTGGCATTAGAGAGGAGAGGGAGAACAGCTTGGCAGGTGGAAGCAGGGTGGGAGTGGGGGGGGGGGGGGTCTATTTGGTCAGTAGGGTTAAGCAGCAAAGCCCTTAGATCACCCCAAACAATTGCCCCTAGCCCCATTCACCTGGAAAATCTTACGCTCTCCCTTCTGCTTCACATACTCCTTGGGCAGGAAGTCCTTCAGGCTACACCAGAAAAGGGAGGGTCAGCATGGAACGGACAGCAGCAGGGCTATGTGGACATAGACTGTGGGCCAAGGGGTGTGAGGAAATGCCTGGGGGCAGGATCATGTTGGGGGACTAGGAAGACTCTGAGGGAAGAGTCTGTCTGGATGGCCACAGAAACCGAGGTTACTTCACATTATTAGCTCTGGACTGCAATCTGCCTCTCCTTAGGGGAATAAAACTGGGGAAACCTACATCAAAGACTCAGTCCCTGAGGGAAAGAGGGTGGAGAACCCTCTCAAAACTGGAAGCAACAGGAACTCAGAGGACAGCTGACCATGTACAGTAGATTCTGAGGAAGCCACAAGGATTTCTATATTCTGAGAACTATTGTGAGACTTTTAAGCCCAGTCTTTCTGACATGTAGAACTTGACCATTTGCCTCTGGCTACTATACTCAAATTCTTCAGTCTTAAATAAACAAACAAAGCACTCTCCCTGCCCTCAGAGGTAGGGGTCAGAGGCAGAGATCTGGACTGTGTTCAGATCATACATGGGGCCAGTAAAGAGATGCCTGGATGATGGGAGTGACAAAGGCATGCATGTGGCTTGATTCCACCCTCATGCAGTAGAAGACGAGATGGGGAAGCCTGGGATGGCAGCCCTGTTGTTCCCAGAGGTGAATTTGGGGCCCTGACTGAGCACAGGATGTAGATCACTCACTCTAGGAAGCCAGCCTTATGCTTCTGTTCATTGTGGGGCCCAAACTGGATCTGGCATTGGAAGCCTGCGAACTCACAGGCCTTGTCGAAGGAGACGGGGTGGGAGCCGTTCAGGATGTCATCTCGTGCCTAGAGAGCACAGGGAACGGTGGGGATGCTTTCAATGGAGGCAAAGCTCCTTCCCCATAATGTATCCCCTCCTTGATGCCCTTCTCATTGCCACCTCCACACCAGACCTCTCTATACCTGCACATAAAGAAGGTTCAGCTGGACAGGATCACGAGAATCCACATTCTGATCAGAGTAGAAGAACTTTCTCCGCAGCAGAAGCGTCTCATGCTCCTCTACACCCTGTTCCCGCAGTGTCCGGCCATGGTCCAACCAGTTCACTGGGATACAAGATTCCCCTCAGTGCTTTCCAGATGTGCCCTTCATACTGTCTGAATACTGACCTTCTGTTTGCCAACATCTTCCTTCCCTACTTTCTCTCATTAGCATGTCAGGTTCTCTGGGTCTAAGACTTGAGACTTTAATGTTGAGCCAGAGTGATAACACAATGGGTAGGCACAAAGATAAGCAGCCAATCCTAGTTTAACACCGCCCCCCCCCCCCCATACCACTGGGTCCCCTAGGCCCTGCAAGAAGTGATCCCTGAGTGCACAGCCAGGAGTAAGTCCTGTGTACCTCTGGATGAGACTTAAAGCCAAAAGAAAAAAAAACAAAAACAAACGAAAGACTTGATCACAGGTGTTTCACAGTGTCTAAAAGTCCTCTGCAAAAGCCATTTTCAACACTAAGTAATAAGTGCATTTAAATAATAGCTGACAGCTCCCTAAGACCTATTTTCAATACCTTATTTTTAGGGGATATATGTTAAACTGATAAGAACAGATACTACACTTGATCTTAGCCAAAAGGCTGAGAAGCGATTTTTAGGGGATATATTATGTGTGAGGGGAAGTGGAGAGTTGAGCCACACGTAGTGGCACTGTGGGTCTGCTAGGGAAAGAACCTGGTTCACCACATACCCTCTTTTTCCTGACTTACACTCATCATCTGTGTGCAGTTTCTGCTTTAGTTTCTCCATCTTCTTCTCATCTCGAAGAAGGGTCTTGTCCTTCCGTAAGGTCCCAGTCACCTCCTCCTTTTTCTCTTCCATCAGCTCTCGGACCAGTGAATATTCATCGTGGTTGGTGATGCCTGAGAGGGTGGTGGTAGGTGGTAACATCCTAGCACTGAAGCCCTCCCTCACCCCCACTGGCCCGGGCCCTTGGTCCCCAAGCCCCTGTACCGATGCGGGCACAGATGGTCATGAGCATGTCGGTGACAGTCTTGGAGTCATCCACCATGATGGTCTTCACAGTCCCATCCAGCATGCGGATCTTCAGGGGTCGCTGCTTCTTTCTGTATTCCATGGTGTCCTATTGGGGTGGGAAGAGGGAGCCACAGCCACTCCTTTCTATCTGCCCAGCAGGAAAGAAACAGGCAGGGTTCATTCATACAGGACCTCAGGCTAGCTGGTTGGAAGTCAGAGAGCTGGGGGAGGGGTAAGAGACCATACATGCAGGGGCTCAAAAAGGGAGGTGAGGCGGTAGAAGTGGATGGAAGAAGGCTCTGGTGCTCTCCGATGGGATCATACTCACCCCATTTCGAAGCATGTAGTAATCCAAGGCTTTCCCAGCCTCCAGCCATATACCCTTTTTAGGGTCGTCATCCGACAGAAACAGTCCAAAGTCAGTGGCTAAAAGAGGGGCCAAATGGGCTTAGGAGGCCCTCAAAGAGGCTGAATGGTTGCACCAGAGCCCCTTATGAGTCTCCTCCTGATCCCCCATTGACTCTGGGCCTAAAGGGGCAGGAGGCACCATGGGCCTCAGTAAGAGGTAAATAGCTTGAGGGAAAGAGGGGCATATCTGGAGCCAAGAGCCTAGGATGGGGTGGAAGAACCCCTCCCAGAGGCCCGGGGAAGTGACTCACGCGGGCCGCTTGGCACCTCTGGGATTCGCTCCCGGATCATGCGACAGGCGTCGTAGACCATGGTGGATGGCTCGAACTGCATGGTCTTCACCACATTCCCGATGCTGATCTTCAGCGATAGCGCAACCATGGTGGTGGCTTCTGCTCTCCAGCCTGGCTAGACCTGACCCGCAGCAGCAGGGCATTAGGAAACCCTCCCTGGAGAGAGGCATACCTCAAACTGTTTCTGGGGGCAGTTTTTATTTTTAAATTGGGGGTAGGAACTTCTAAGTGATGACCAGGGACCCATCTCCTGATCAATCCTGGCCTACCAGATGGACAGTTCGGGGCTAGGATCTGAGGACACGGTGCTGGCCATGTAGTACTGGGGATGATCTGGTAGTCTGGGGTCACAGCAGGTAGAGCTTAATGTAGTGGGGGAAGTGTGTGTGGAGGCAGGGGGCTACTTCAGAAATGGAGTCACCATAGCAAATAGTATGAGGTGGGTTTTTGCTTTAGTCAACTGTTTGAAATAATCAAAGATATTCACTCCCAGAAGATTAACAGGAGCCATCTAAGATAGGAAGGATGGGTTGGGGGTGGGAGACAGCAGAAAAAGCTCCCAGAGCAAGTCTGAATAGTAGCTGCTCCAACACTGCCCTGCCCACTGGAACATGCTTCTTTTCTCTCTTGCACTGGCCTTGCTCCTTTCCCATCCCAAACAAGTCCTGTCTGCCCTGTCCCAGGGCCGGATCTGTCTTGGTCTCCCAAGTTTGGCCTGGACCCACACAAAGGTCCCAATCCTGTTTTGAATTTTTGCCTCCTCCTCTGCAAAGTGAAGATACTCTATTAGTTCATCCTCAAGGGCCGACCCCTGAAGTCTTTGTGTGCTGGCTCGAGCTAGTTAACAAGGAAGACCTGAGCCTGGCTAGGGAGTTTCCATACCTTCCTCTAACCTGTAACGCTGGCGACCTCCCCGAGTGTCCAACCCCATATTCCCCCTTAAGGACAGTTAACCTAAAATTAGGACTTGCAATTCCAAAGGGATTCCAGAAGCTGTAGGTGCTTGGGTTTTGCAGAAGGGGAAACCAACCTGGGATGAAGCAGTTTTCCCCACAGTTCTGGGTCAAGAGCCCCCTCCAAGGCACCCAATCCCAGCCCACCCTCACCACAGCAATTCCTCTGCTTTCTCTTCTTCCTCCATTGCTTGCTGCCTTTCTGGGCTGTTAGGGTCCCACTCTGCCCTGGCCAGCAACTGTTGACAAAAGGAGCCACCAGAGGCAGCAGGCGATAATGCAGATAACAAGTCTGCTGGACTGCTGGTGATGCATCTGGATTCCTATAGGGATTGGTGGCTCTCAACCAAGTCATGGAGGAGATCCAGGTGGCAATGCTGGCCTCACCACTTAGTGCCCTCCCACCTCAGGAGAGAGGGAAGATCGCAAACAGAGGTGGGGCATTAGAATAGAGAAAGCAGTTGAGAAGCAGGAAGTGTTGTGGGGAGGTTGAAGTGGTTAGAGCAGGGGTTGAGGCAGAAACCGGGTTGGGGGAACGAAGAAATTTGTGAAAATAGTCAGGGGTTTGTTAGTGTCCCTGCCCTTCTACAATGCCCAGAGACACGGAAGAGAAGCCACAGCTTCATCTTTATCCTCATCAAGGGGGTCCTCCTAGATTCTCCACTCCAGCTCTGCCTTGCTCTAGTTCCTGGTGTGCCTTCCCCTGTACCTGGATGATCCTGGCTGTTAGGTCGCTGATGGCAGGACTGCAAGGATCTTCTACCCCAAGCTGAAAACGTATGACTCCCCCCATTTCCTCCGGACACAAGGGCACCCCCTTCCTTCTCAAGGAAACTTCTGTTGAGACCCCGATAAGGAGGCTGAGTCATGCCCACCCCTATTCCCAAGCACTTTACTGCAAGGGGTGGGGGGAGTGATGAACCGAGGGGTGCACTGTGATGAGGACATATATATAAGACCCCTGGATAATATAAGCTTCCAGTTCCCAATCTTCTCCCCTTTCCATCATGTTTTGTAAAACAGAAACCCTCAGACCCCCCTCCCAGGGAACTACTCCTCCCTCAAGACATTCCTGAGATACATTCCAGAGGAGTTGGGCAATTGGAGGGGGGGTAAGGGGTAGAAACTGAGGACAGGAGGTCAGATCCCAGCAAGGAATGGAATGTACTGGGGGTAAGGAATTTGGGGTACATGGAGAAAAATGGTCAGGGCAGATACCCACCAAGGGAGCTGCAGAAAGACAGAGAGGGGATAGGAGGAAGGGAGAAAACTGTGGGGAGTCAGAGTCTAAGAGGGCTGGGGGAGTAACACTTTGCCTGTTACCAAATTTGGCCTCTAAGTCCGCAACTGCGGGGGAAGGGGGAGGGCTGTGGGTGAGACTGACATATCCGGTCTAGGGCTGCTGGAAGATCAGGGAGGCCAGACCCACGGGCAAGGAGGGCAGCATAGGGCAGGGCAGGACTTCCCTCGGCACAGCTCCTCCCCATGGACACCCCTGTCATGCATATTCATTTTTCCCTAAATGCATGGGACTATGAAGGGCTACCTTTATGGTTATCACAAGCACACAGCTCAGACCTAGATCCCACAGAGGCTGCATCATCTTTCCATAAAGACTTATCCCTTGTGCACATAGCTGTCCTAACTGCCAGCACAGGAGGCCTCCCTGGGAGGCAGACATCCTCCCTCCAATCACCCAGCCTGGTTTCTGGAGAGGCTGTTGTGGGAAAGGCTCCAGGCCAAACTCTCAGTGCCTGGGAAATAAGAAGAGAAAGCTGAGGACCTTTTACCCTCAAGGGGCTCAATTGGCTAAGTAGAAAAACTATAAGCAGAATTAACACACCAAAGGCAGGATGTGGTCATAAACCAGAGGTGAGTGAGCACTCAAGGGAGAGATCTTTTTAGATCACTAAAGGGAATCCAAATCTCCAGAAAAGAATCACTTTAAGCCAGGAATTTAAATATAAAGGTAATTTTAAAGAAATGACAATCTATCCTTTATTGACAATAAATTGCTTTATATGTATATTAACTAATTGCTTTGGATACATCATTTGATTTCATCCTTACAACAACCCTGCAAGGTAGGTGATGTATTTTCCATTTCACAGACCAGGAAACTAAGGCTCAGTTCAAGGTCCTTGTCCGGAGTCACTCGGCTAATAGGTTGTGAATACGGGATCCGAACCCAGGTGTGTCTACTCCAAAGCCCAGGCTTGCTGCACGTGCCAGCCGGGGAGCATTCCAGCAGAGAGAATAGCGTAAGCAAAGGTGGAGAAGCAGGAGATCGTGGAAGGGCATTCAGGGAAGTGAGGAGGCAGGCTGGTTGAAGCACGAGATACCTGCAATGGAGCAGTGATGGGGAAGTTAGGGTTTGGACAGAAAGGGCAGAGAAGAGTCAGAGAAGAGGAGCAGAAATCCCATCTACTGGGGGGCAACAGGGAGCCACAGAAGGCTTGGAGCAGAAAGAGGCAAACCAGAACTTAAGTCTCAGAAGCCTCCTCTGGCAGTTAGTTCCCTCGGTTAGAAGGTCATAGCATTAGCACAGTGAGAGGGATCCAAACCAGTGTTAGAATACCAGAGGGGCAGTCATCCAGAAATGTTAAGAGGTGGACTGACAGCACCTTATGACAGTCTGTCCTGTCATCCCCCAAACTCAGGCTTGGGTATTCATGTCCCCAGGCACTATAAGTCATCCAATGGCTTGGGGCAGTGTGTTTAGGGAAGGAGTGAGAGAGGCTAAGAGTGAGCGGGTAACTAACTGAATCCATTGAGAGTAGGGTCCAAGGCAAGAGGTCAGTGGCTGAAACAGGATTAAAAGGGTGGGGAGGGACGAGGGGGAGACAAGAGTGCAGAGAAAGGCTGGGAGGAAGGTAGTCGGAAAAATACGTGCACGACCAGTGACTGATGTACGGTTGGGGAATGAGGGTGACTAACTGTGGACAGTGGCTAAATCAGGGAATGATGGAGTGAAGTCAGAGTCAGGCTGAGCTGCAGGAGGGGAGGAGAGAACGGGGAAAGCACAGGGAGGCTGTTGGCATCTGAGGGAAGCTAGGCTTGCTGGCAGTCTGGGAGACAGCCAGGGGCCGAGGCGCCTGGGAAGGGGACAATGCTGTGGTCAGTGGCAGGGTCAGGGTGGGGGTGAAATGGGGGTGTGGTTAGTGGCCTGGCTGGGCGTGGGATCAGCAAGACCCAATTTCCTCTTTGGGTCTCATTTCCTCTTTTCTCTTTGGGGAATGGGGGAAGGGGATTAGCATGTGGACCAAGAAAATAAAGGAGAGGGGTCAGAATGCTATAATATAGCTAGTAGGGTAGCTAGTGGAGTGGTTGCCTGGCACTGGGTTTCACACTGACTGGGGTTCTGAGCACCACCAGGACTGAGTGCAGAGCCAGGAGTAACCCCTAATCATAGCTTGGTGTGTGGCCCAAGAAAAAGAACAAGAACAAGAACAAACAACAAACAGAACAAAACAAGTGAATGAGGCTGAGAACACAGGAAGGGATGGTGTAGAGCAGGCACTGAGGGGAACTGGGCAGCTGTGCTAGGCTGTGTGGGGTTTGCAGAAAGTGGTTATGAGGGATGAAGGAAAATGAGGTGAAAAAGACAGAGAGGGTGCTTTAAGATGGTAAAGTGCAGATTCAGTGGGGGTGGAGGGTAAATTAAGGCTAGATAAATGGTTGATAAGGTATTTGGGTGAGGGAGTAGTGTGGGTAATGAATGGAGAAGAGTCTAAAGAGAAGGCGTGAAATTCTGGGTCTAGTAGGAGGGCTGGGCAAGAAGGCTTAAAATTTAGCACCTGAGGGTATTGGGAGAGAAAGGGCTGAACTTTTAAAAGGAGGGTTCCTTCCCTCTGTGGTAACAGTTTTCTTGGTTAAATCTCCTCATAGTTATCAATCCCCTTTCCCCTGACGACCTCTGCTGAGGACAAGACCTTGTCCATCTGCGCCTTCTCCTCGGTCCCCCTCCTTTTCCTGCCTCATCTCATACTTAACATGTCCCAGGAACTCAGCCTCTCAATCATGGTGGCCACAGTGAGGGCTTTGGACTCTGACGGCAGCAGAGAAGCTGGAATCCCACACGCCTACAACTTGAGCCGAAGCTCAGAGTGTTAGTCCGCAATGAAGTGGTCATTTCTCTGAGCAGAAGGCAACCCTGCGACTGAGTACCGGGGAAATAAAAGCCCAACCCACTGAACAAGGGGCATGTTCTTCGGCTAATCTCGTCAGGGATCTGCTTGAGATCACAGCCCTGATCCGACTTCAGTCACACCCTCCTAGGCTGCCCTCGAATTCTTGCTTGTTTACCATGCCATGGGCCTTACACGGCATGCAAGACGTGTGTTCTATCAATGAGCCCCATCATTCTTCACACTGACCCGAACACTCACTCACACGTGTTGTGTGTCCTGATGCCCCCAAACCAGCTTTGACATTTCTCCTTTTTCCCCCCGGGCAGGACAGCTCTCTCCAATCCGTGGTGTCTAATACTGACCTCATTTTTTACCCTAAGCACTTCATGCTAAATGTACGCTCCCCCCAAAAGCCTTATGGCTTTTTTTTTTTGGGGGGGGGGGCTTCATCCCTGAATCCCTTCTCCATTTCTTCAGTCTTTATTCTCAGGTCTTTAATCCCGAAAAATAAGCCAAAAAAAAAAACGGGACTTGTAAGCTAATTCCTGGCGGTGCCAACCCAGAGTCCCAATCCTGACTCACACGGCCCACCCTAAAAACAAAATTAGGATCTTCCCCCAAGCTTTACCCGCTCGGAAAGGACCCTGGCTCACAGCAGGGCTGCTTGCTTCTCGGGCACCTCACCCCAACTCACCCCAGACGCTTCCCTCCTACAGCCACGTCCAGACCCGCTATCGCCCGCTATCACCCGCGGGCTCCTCCCGCCGAGCTGTCGCAGGCGGAGGAAACGACCCGGCTCGCAGGAAGGCCCTGCCCTGCCCGGCCCCGGCCCCGGCCCCGGCTCCCGCGCGACGGCCTAGCCCCAGGGAGCGCTCCCGCCACTCCGCTTTGCAGGGCGCTGACCTCGGCCACGGCGCCCCGAAGCCCAGGCGCGGGAGATCGGGGAACCCCGCCCGCCTCCCGGAGGGCCCCACCCCGGGGCTCAGTCCGCCGCCGCCGGCCCTACCTGCGCCGCCCGGCTCCGCGCCCCGCCCGCCGGCCCCGCTAACCCGCTCGTCGTCCCGGAGGCTCGCGGACTCCGGCCTCGCCCTCTGCGCTTCGACTCCTTTCGGCCACTTCCGTCCCCGGAACCTTCCCCCGCCCGCGGGCGGCGCCCTGGGCTCGCGCTCTATGGTCGCGGCGCCCGCAGGAAGCCGCTCTGGCGCCCGCGCTCGTTGCTCCCGGGCCCGCCCCCTGCCGGAAGCCCGCTGCGCGGGCGCAGTGCGTGCAGAGCCGGAGTCGCTGCGGATGCGCGCCCGGGCCGAGCGCGCTTCCCCTTCTCGGCTTGGCGCGGCTTCTTTCCGATAGCCGGGAGGCGAAGGTGGGGCCGGATGTGCAGCCCCGGGGGTGGAGGTGGGCGGGGGCGAGGCAAGCAGGCGGGCAGGCGGGCGGGCGAGCGGGACGTGGCGCCGCCTCGGGGCCCGCTTCCGTCTTGCGGGGAAACTGCATCTCCCGGGATGCCTCGTCCTTGCTTGCGTCACTTCTGTCTTGTTGGAAGCTGCGGGAGCTGCTCGGAGACTCTGGCCGGCGGGTGTGGGCTAGGGAGCGTCGGCCGGCGGCTCGGGGTGTCGGGGGGCCCAGCCCGACTGCCCTTCCTCGAGGGCCAGGGGCTTTGAGCGGTGGGACTGGGCGACGCTAGGTGAGGCGTCGTGCTTGGTTGATTGGGTGCGGGAGTGGGGCCCTGTGACAGCAGAGGGGTGAACCCCGGGGCCTCCGCCTGTCCTTTCTGTAGGGGCGTCTCAGATGGAGCTGACACTGGACCCGGGTCACCAGGACCTGCTGGACTTCCTTCTAGAGGAGAGCGGAGGTCTGGGGGCGCCGGCTGACCCGTCGGAGGAGGCTCCCCTGGACTGGGACCTTCATCTTTCGGATGTGGGTGGAGGCTGGGAGAGGCGGGGAGGAATGTGGAGGTTGGGGGCTGGATGGAGGCATCCTGACAGCACAAGGTGGTGATCGGCCTAGGCCTGTCTGGACCCTGTGCAGGTAGAGAGCAATTGGGAGGTGGAGGATTTCCTGAGCTCCTTGCTGAGTTCCACGCCCTCGGACTTTCCCTGCGACTCTAACCCTTGTTCTGTGGACCATGACCACACCTACTCTCTTCCCCGGGAACACATCTCTATAGATCTAGGTGAGCAGGGAAATGCTGGGGGTGGAGGGAGGGAGGGAGGGAGGGAGGGAGGGAGGGAGGGAGGGAGGGAGGGAGAGAGAGGGAGGGAGGGAGGGAGAGGGAGGGAGGGAGGGAGAGGGAGGGAGGGAGGGAGGGAGGGAGGGAGGGAGGGAGGGAGGGAGGGAGGGAGAGAGAGAGGAGTGTGTGTGTGTGTGTGTGTGTGTGTGTGTGTGTGTGTGTGTGTGTGAATCTGGGATTGGCCTTCATACTCCCCCCCTTTTGCAGATTGCGGGAGTGATGGGCAAGAGGGACCCTGGATAACGCCACTGCATGTGGAATCTGCAGAGGAGGTACTTTGCTGGGACGATTATTTCCACTTTGCAGTAGTACTTGGGAGGTGGCCAACGTTCCTTCCTGGCCGCTGGTTGACTGTCCCTTGCTGCCCCACTCAGCTTCCCACTTCTCCAGAATCTCCAGAGATGGCTAGGCTGATACTGACTGAGGAGGAGAAGCTGCTATTGGAGAAGGAAGGACTTACTCTGCCTGGGACGCTTCCCCTTACCAAGGTAAAACTGCTACAGTGGAACTAGTTCCCAGCTGTCACCTATACCCAAGGAGGGCAATTCTCTAAGCACAGTGAGAAATTTGGCTTGTGCAGATATTTGATACGCTGGCTGCATGAGTGGATCCAAGTTTCTATGGAGCTTACCACGTTTTGGTGTTTTCTTTAAAAAAAAAATTGCCAAATCCCAGCGCACCACTGGTGCTAGAGTCACAGGGAAGGGCAGTGTGAGATCACCTGAGGATTCATTTGAGTGGGTTCATGGAAATGCACCTTGTGCTGAGCAGTATAAAGGAAGTTCTAGAGAGATCAACCAGGCTGGACTAATATTAGAATGAAAGGATTAAAAGTCACATTAGGAACTGTGTTAAGCAAGGCATGGCAGTATCACAAGTACAGTCCTGTGACACTGTCATGAGTCCACTCTCCATGAGCAGGAAGGGTAGGAGTGTTTTTAATTACTGGAGAGTTCATGCTGAGTCAGCCAGATTGAGCAGGGCTGGAGGTGCTCAGATGGTCCTGTTTCCTTTATATTGGCCAGAGCATACCACAGGGCCCAGCCCTGACCTGAGATTCCTTGTAGATAGGATGAGCTGTTGGAAGGAGGAGTTGCTTCCAAGTGGAGGTTATGAGTTGCAATTTTGCTCAGATTTTTTTCTAAACTCTGAAGAAACATCATGTCCTTAAAATTGCTTCATTTATTTCCTCTGTCCCAGAGGTCAGATGCTGACTCAGCCCAAAGGAGAGATATTAGGAAGCAGATGCTGGCATAGGATAAGATAAATTAAAAACAAACAAACAACAACAAACAAACAAGGGGTGAGGAAGCACAAGATAGAAGTAGTCTAGCTGCACTTGCCTTGTATTGTGTGGCCCAGAATTCTATCCCTGGCTTTGTAAAGGGGGTTTAGGAGTGGGGAGGCCTAGCTGGAGTTGATAGATAGCTGAAAGGGATGGAATACATACTTTGCATGTCTGAGTTCTGTCCCTGGCACCCTTGTACCCAACACTACCAAGGTGATTCTGGTGGCCTCCAGAACTGCTAGTCTACTATTGTCAGGAGAGGCCCTTGGGCCCCTGAGGAGAAAATGATCTTGCTTATGAGAGGCCTTCGCTATTTGGTCCTCATAGCCATGATTTTTTTTTTTTCCTTCCCTTTGGAAGAAAAAAGCAGGGTTCAGGGAACTCATGCCACTCTGGTTGGTACTAAGTCAAGCAGGCTGGACAGGACAAGGCCCCAACCCAATAATTGCATGCTGCTTGGGGCCACCAGGGTCACACCTAACAGTGCTTGAGAGTCCATGGAGCACTGGGGATTGAACACTGGTCCATACACATGCAGTTTATATGCCACCATTCAGAGGGATCTCCCAAGCCCCACCGAAGGCACACAGAAGCTGTGTCCCCAGAGGGTGGAAAAGCTGTAGATGGGATTTCAGTGTTCTCATAATCCTTTTCCTCTTCTGTTAGAAGGAGGAACATCTCCTGAAGCGAGTGCGGAGGAAGATTAGAAACAAAAAATCTGCTCAAGAGAGCCGCAGGAAACGGAAGGTGTATGTGGGTGGTTTGGAGAGCAGGTAAAAAGGGGAGTGGGGCTAGGGGTAGGGGTACGGAGGTGGTTGAAGTATTGGATATTTGAAAGAACACAGCTCATACTCCATATATTATTTTCCTGTAGGGTATTGAAATACACGGCCCAGAATCTGGAACTTCAGAACAAAGTCCAGCTCCTGGAGGAGCAGAATCTGTGAGCTGCTCTCCCATAGGCCCCCTTCTTACCCCTCTTCTGTTGTGTCCTTGGCTATTTCAAACTCCTGCTCTTAACCTGATAGCTTTATTGGGTTTCTGTGGTGTGATGAATAGTCGGTTCACAAATAACTAAGGTTAAGTCAGAAAGCTTGCATAGACAAATGGCACAGAAGAGGACAGACTTCTGAGGACAGGGGGTGAGGTGGAACATTCTGGGCACAAAACACAACAGAATCCAGTCTGGCTGGAGACCAGCCACCAAAATGCTGTGTTGACTTGGGGGAAGTGCCCTAGTGATGAAGAAAGGAGGCAAGGGGGGAGACATGTGGCTGGCTGAGAGGCAGTTTAGAGCCAGAACAATGGGGGACTTTGCCCAGGACTTTAAGCCAGGGCTGTGCGAGAGGAACTGTGTGCAGAGCTAGGAGAAAATTAATCGCAAAGCAAGGACTAGAAGACCTAGTGCCCAGGTAGACAATGTGGACTTAGCTGGAGGACTAGTTTCACTGTAACGGGTGCCCAATCAGGGGCTACTCACTATTCCCCTCTCCTCTAGGTCTCTTCTGGATCAATTGAGGAAACTGCAGGCCATGGTGATTCAGGTGGCGAACAAGTCAAGCAGCAGTAGCACCTGTGTCATGGTGAGGGCTGTGATGGAAGGGGAACTCCTTTCCACAGGGGCCAGGGAGCATAGGCCATTAATTCCTAATCCTTCATCTCCTTTCCCCTCTGTCACAGGTCCTGCTGTTCTCCTTCTGTCTACTCTTCGTACCTGCCATGTACTCCTCTGACACCAGGGGGCACTTGCCAGTGGAGCCCAGAGGTGAGTGCTTGAATTTGCTTGAGGGATGAGCTGTGGGAGAAGCCAAACTTGACCCTGAGTCTTTGTCTCCTCAGTGTTGTCCCGCAGGCTTCGTGCACTGCCTAGTGAGGATGCTCGCCAGCCAGCACTGCCTGGCCTACAGGCATCAAAGGACAATTTGGACACTGTATTTCCTGCTGCTATCAACTCCTGCTGCCTCTTGTACCACTTGCTTCAGGCTCCTGGAGGCGAGCTTTCTCCAAAGTTGCCACTCCTGCACCCTTTCTCAAAGTCCCCCTGCCTGGGATGTATCCTGCCCTTGCATGCAAATCTCACAAAGCAGGAGACGATGGCTCCCTCCCCACAGCCCCATACCTGTCATCTTGCAGGACAAATTGTCAGGCTAGACATGAGCACAGTGAGGTCTTCAGCAAAAGCTGATGGCCCCCCGTCCATGACCAGATGAAAAGGAAGTGGGTAGCTTTCACTCCTGGCCCTGTCAGAAACTTGTGAGCACAAACACACCATACTTAACTTGTTTTCTGGGTTTTTTATTTATGTCCATATGTCTCTCACCCTGGTGCATGACCCTAGGGAAATCAACTGTCCTCCTTGAATATTTCATGCGATGGGGAAGAGGTGAGGGTGGGGTGAATAAATAAGTGAATCTGATGCTGGGGTCACCCTCATCTCTCTTTACTGGTGCAGTTGGCAGGGATAGAGGAAGGGCTGTGATTGTCCTGGTGGCTCAGGATTGCAGGAGACTTAGGAGGAAGGACAGGCTAGAGGCTGGGCCATTAGCATTTCCTTCCCGTAGTTTAGCGAGCTCACTCTGGCCTCAGGTTTGCCATAACTTCCTTTGGTCCAAATTCCGGCTCTGTGCTTAGTCCTGTGCCCTGTTTGGCTTTGTTTTGCTGCTGTTGCAGGGCCAGCTGCATTGACCAGATGCTCAGGGGTCGCATGTAGGCCAGAGAGCGGAACACCTGCTGCTGGCAGTATGCTTCAGGTGTCTGAAAGGCCAGACCCAGGCGTTCCCACACGGTGCGGTAACAGCCTTCTGCTGTCTGGAAGCCTTCCCAAATAAGACCCTGAAAGGAGAGATGGTGGTCATGTAATTTGGCAATTCTTGAACTTAAAGCTGGATAAAGATAGTAAGTATAGCCCTCAATGAGCTCCCTGCTAATAGGGGAACCTAAAGGCTGAAGCTTAAATGCAGTAAGAAAAGGGAAAGAGCTCTAGCTGGGGTAGGAGGTCTAGAAGAGGCTCCTCAGGAGGAAAGTGGGGAGATAGGGAGAGCGTTACCTCCTGGATCATGGTGGCTGCTAAACCGTAGACCACGCCTACCCAGACCTCGTCTGATTGCACACTGGATTTGTCTGGGGTGCCCTGAGGCAGCATGCCATTCACTGCACCCATAGCACCGCCTGCAAAAGCCTGGACGTTGAGCTCAAAGATGGTTTGAAGAGCACGGACAATGTGTGGGGTAGGAAATACCTAGAAGTCCAAGGGGAGAAACATTCTCTCACACCTGCTCCCCACCTCCAGGAAGTTCCACCTTTCTGGTTTCTTCCCATTTCTTTTTATGTTTTGAATTATGGGGCCACATCAGTGGTATGGAAGTGGGGCATGGAGTCTGGGGCAACTCCTGCTGGTGTCCAGAGACCATTAGTACAGAACTGATGGTTTTTTGCTCAGGAGGGTGATGTGGTGGGGTGAATAAACTCAGGGCCTCCTCTGTCTCTTACCTCACTGTCTCCTTCCCCTAGGCCACAGGCCCTCAGGAACCACTGCCCAGCACACTGGTCAGACATGATGCTGCATGACTGAGGCTGAGAGCTGCAGTCATAGTTGTAATAGCGACCTGGAGTAGGGGAGGGCAAATAAGGCTTTGTGCATAGCCCTGTCACTACCAGACTCCTCAGCATCCCTTAGCACCCCAGCTTACCATTCCACAGCAGTCTCTCAAAGGCCTCTTGGCCTCGGCTGA
Organism: Suncus etruscus; assembly: GCF_024139225.1. NCBI lineage: Eukaryota > Metazoa > Chordata > Mammalia > Eulipotyphla > Soricidae > Suncus > Suncus etruscus. The sequence goes on from NC_064848.1 coordinate 61,829,694, forward strand.
GGATGGAGGAGAATTTGTTCTTGATGTCCTGTGCCCCACACAAAGTGGCCATTTGGACCATCACAGCCACAGATGCCAACCATAGTCCTCCACAGTATGCACTGATCAGGGAAATGGTTTGGGGTCAGATGGGCAGCTCCAGCCACTCCCATGACATATAATAGCCGTAGTCCCTTGGAGCCCACTTCCCCATTGCAGGACCCTGAAAGCCCTATCCCCCAACCTGGGGCCTGTGGCAACCCATCCATCATAGGTCTGATCAGCATAGCCTCCATTCTCAATGAGCCCATCTTGGTCCTTGTCAAACTTCATTTCAGACTCCATCACGGCCTAGAGAGGGACCAAGATACTGAAGACCTAGATGCTAAGGAAAGACAACAATAGGCAGCTGGGCTCTCCCCAGCCCCCCACTGCCCTGGCACATTGGCCACTGGCTACATGGCCCTTACCAGACACACGGGCCACATGTCCATCAGGAAACCCCAGTCACCAGTCAGGTAATAGTCCCGGTAAATCTGTAGCACGAACTTCAGATTCAGGTCCTTCCAGTCGGCAGTGTCATGGATTAGATATGCATTGACCCGGAGCCACGGCTCATCATCTGGGAGGCAGTAAGTCCTTTAGTACCCATTTTCCTGCCTCAGGACCCCAAGAAATCTCTAATCCTCCATCTTAGAGCCTGCACCAACCCATCCATCATAGTTTCCCATCAGACTCAAATAAGGGAGCTCGTTTTATCTATACCCGGATAGGCAGACTGGGCAGTGTGAAATCCAAGTGAATGTGGGACTGGCTGAGAGCTGGAAGGACTTTTACCTGGGTCTCCAATGTCATGGGGGATGACGTTCTTTGTTTTCACAGGGGCTACTGCCCCACTCATCAGGTATTGTCGCTGGGTCAAATCCTCCCCGAGAGCAGCTAGAGCTGAGGGAGCAGATACACAAGTGGGGAATAGAAACAGGGAAAGGACAGGTTTGTGGGGCCCCCAGAGGAATTATTAAGTAGGATGTAGATATATTGGGGGTAGAGGATGGGGAAAAGACCACCTGAGGCACCACAAAAGCTCAGTCAGGCATGGAGGGAGGTTGGCGAGGCATGAGAAGGGCTCTCACCCATGTCATACTGCAGGCTGAGCTCTAGCTTGGGCCAGAGCATGATGAGGGCGAAGGATGCATAGAAGTGGACATCATATGTATTGTACATGCGATATTCCTGGCCTGGAGAAGAAGTAAGATGCACTGTCACCAATTTCCTGCTTCCCCAACTCACCTATATTCCCTCCCTAGTTGTCTTCTGGAATTGGTGAGGGCCACCTCACCACTCACCACCTGCCCCTCACCTGAAACCAGTGTACTTAGGAGAGAATGCCCAGTTTCACACAGGGTTTGCCAGCGGCCATACCTTCGAGGTAGCCAAATCGGCCATACTCCAGCAGGGTGGGGCGCAGCTGACACATGGCGCCCCCTAGCTCGGGGATGGAGTCCTCAGAAACTTCCAGCCATACCGTTCCCCCATCAGCCAGAAAGTACAGTTCATTGAACAATGCAGACTTGTACCAGGCAGGCAAGGACCTGGGGAGGTGGGCAGAGGGAGTGGTCCAGTGAATGCAGCCTTTCCTGGGAGGCTACTGGGATCCAGCAGAGTAGAGGGTTACCAAGTAGACCTCTAACCACCTCCCTGTGTTCTTTAGGGTATTGAGAGTAGACAGGAACCATAGTGGCCCAGGGCATGGTAGTGGCTGGGAGAGGTGTAAAGAGGCACCTGTCATCCAGTACTGGGTTCTGCCAAGCCGAGATCTTCTCTTCCCAGGCTGCATAGTGGCACAGGGCATAGTGGCTGAGGGCCGGAGCGGCATCGCCACCAGGGCCAAAGAACCTCGTATACCGCCTGGGGTACAATAGAAAGGGCTGGATGAGAACAAGGGCCCCATCTCTGGCCTAAGCATTGCCAACCCTAGTGCCTTCCCAGGCCCCTACCTGTAGTAGTCCTGGCCTTTGGAGCCAAACATGATTTTGGGCATGTCCCATGCCAGTGAGAACTCCAGGCGGCACTGACCTCGAGGTGGCAGCTTGGCTGAAGCACAAACAGCCCCCGCAATACCGACTCCTTCCTTCGAGGGGGTGCTTGGGCCTGAGGGAAGCGCAAAAGGAATGGGCATGGGGAATCCCTTCAGCCACAGAGGTCCCTCAGGGGAAACCAAGCCTTTCTTCCTCGGCCCCTCCTCCCTGGCTCCCAAGACCTAGACAACCTCTCTTCCCACCACCTCCTTATCAGAACCCCCATCACCAGTGGGGGCGTCCAGCTGTCCATCATGAAGTAGATCCTGCCACACCTGCTGCCCAGTGCCGTCAGGGTCAAAGGCTGTGACGTGGGTCACTGTGGTATCTGCCTGTTAGGGGCCAGAGATGCTGTGAGAAGTGCCACCTATGGTGCAGCCTCTGACCCATTCTGACCCATTTCATATACAAGAAACCCTTCCACTCCCAGGAAGCTGTATTGAAAGGAGAAACCAGGAATGCTTAGGGAGGGCAGGAGTTTGAGGGCCAGGGCAGAGGCAGACTCCTCCATACCGTGCATCGCGCAGCCACTGCCATGGTATAGGGATTTGGGAGGGTGGGATGGTGCAGCAGCAGCCCCTGGACAGTCTCCCCATCACGCTGCAGACAGAAGGGCTCATTCCACAGACCCCCGGGGCTGTCATCTGCTCCCCCAAGCCCATTCCGCATGGAGAACATGATGGACACATCCAGAGCTTCATCGCCTTCGTTTTCCACATCCCACACAAAGACTCCAACAGGCAAGCTGCTGTCCTGGGAGTGAAAGGTCAGACTCAGGGTCCCAGGAAGCCCCTCTAGGCTGCACTCCCTTTGTACAATGTCATGCCATGACGCCAGGCCATTGTCCACAGCCAGACTGCATGACAGGTAGCCCTGGGAAGGGAAACATGGCCAGAGTCTCAGAAGGGGAGCCTCACCTGGTAATCATGAGGCAAGATGGGGGTGATCTGGCGGCAGGTGAGGGTGACATTCTGGCCAGGAAGCTGATAGACAGTCCAGGCTCGTGGATAGAGGGCATGGTAGAATGCAAAGAATCCACACAGACCCCAGTTCCAGCTGCGCAGGACACTGGGGCGCTCCACTGAAAGGACCTGCTGGTACACAGTCTGTCCTCTCCGACGCAGGCACACTGTGAACTAGACAGAGGGCAGACAGGCTGGGAGCTGTCCCTGTCAGCCACACTATTCTGAGCTGCAGCTTCTCCTTGTCTAGTCAGCCTCGCTCAACCCCAGCCCTTTCCTCCTTGACTCATTATCCTGCTTTCCAGGGCTGGCCCCCATCATCTCATCAGAACCAATTCGTTCTTACAAATTGAGCCATGTTACTCCATGTGTAGAGTGCTTTAGTGAATCCCAGGGCCCCCAGGCTAAAGTCACAATTCTTGGTTTTCAAGGCCCATCTGGACCTGGCTTCTCCCTGGTACTATTTGTTCAAGCATTAATACTATAGTCATATTATGTACTCACTGTTGGAGCCGTAAGTAGTAAAGGGATGAAGGCGAATGCCTTGCAGGTGGTTAATCCTGGTTTGATCTCCAGCACCACATAGTCTACCCAAGCAGCCCTGTTGCCAGAACCACCAGAAGTGGGCCTTGGGCTTCCTGAATACTGCTTGAGAAGACCAAATACCAAGCAAAATGCACCACAAATACTGTTCTGTGAACACACTACATTTCCATCCGCCTCCATGTCTTTGCTCTTGCTCATTTTACACTTGGTGACCTGCTCCCCTAATTTCTTTAAGGCCAATTTCTCTCTAAACAAGGAACCCTTTCTCCATATGCCTGTACCCTCACCTCTGGAGAGTTATAATGTGCTTATTTGCATAGTCATCCTGACTGTCCATCAAGGTCCTCTTCTCCATGATGGGAAAAGAACGTGAAGTCTGCAGTGTGCCCCTATTTCTCAAGAAGGGGCCTGTTCTCCCCTATCGTTTTTGCAATGAGGCAAGCAGTCTTGTTCTCTATTCTCTCAAAGCCTAGTACCCTACAGAAACACACATGCTTCTGAGGATAGAAGTTGTAAGGGCGTTATTCTCCTGCCCTGGTTCAAACTATGCCCAATATCTTTTATGTCTGGATACTATAATCTTTGATGTTGCTAAGACAGTTGATATGACCATACGTTTTTAGCCACAGAGATGGTTCTGAAACCCAGTGCTTCCACTGACCAGTCATGTGGCCTTGGGCATGCCACTAAGGCTTTCTGGATTTACTTCCTTCATCTGTAAAATGAGCACAGAATGGCATGTGTACCTTGCAGGACTATCTTTAAATGCTAAAAATTATACAAAATCCTGGCATATACCAAGCGTTTCATAATTACTTTGACTAGAGTCATAAGTGGAAAGGCATTCCCTTTGGGACACTTGAGGGATGAGCCAGAAAGGAAGTTCTGGGCATTGGGCAGGGCTGGTAAACATGAACTGGGAAGGGCAGTCATTAACTGAACTGAAGGGTTGCTAGTCATTTCTCCTTTGAAGATGGGCTGAAAGCTGGAAGCATCCATCAGGCAGGAAGCAGGAACTTGATGAATAAGTCAACATAGGATGTCACTAGGGAGAGAGATGCTAAAAAAATAGAGCAAATGCCCCTCACAATTAATGATGAGGCATGATACAGGAATAGATGGACAAGAAGGAAAGCTTCGAACTGGGAAGGCGTGGGAGAGGGGTGTTTCCCAGGCTGATCCAGAGAGACTTCTTGAGGCCTGACCTCAGTAGAAAACCTGACCTCCAATAGAGGCCAAGCAAGTGAGGTGGGCGAGGGTTGTCTGCACATGCAGTGTGTAGACTTTTGCCTTTATTGTCCTTTCTGATCATATCAAATGTTCTTCCAACAAAAGTAAGTGACCTGGGAATATTCTGCACTCTGCTGAATGCTGGTTCAACTGAGAGATGGGAACAGTGAGGTGGGTAAGACATTATTTTCTAGAGAAGTGATACCAGTGCTATTAAATCCTCTAAGGACTGTGTGCTGTGTGTGTAATTCCTATGATACACCCCAGCACATGGCTGAGGCCACAAAAATCACCCATAGAAGACTGACTGGACTGAATCCTGGGCATCTCTAATGTACATATCTTGCACTAGATGGAGGTGATATTCTGGGACTTTTCTTTCATTTCTTGGCTCTTACTTGGTCAGCAATGACAGTTCGGTGCTGGTACACTCCAGGATTAAGCTGCCAACGACAGAACTGGCCTCTCCAGCCCCGGGTGATCGTGCCTCCCCCGATGCCACCCAAGGGACAACCTGGAGAGAGAGTCAGGACGGTTGGGGTGGCATTGTCAAAGAAAAATAAATTCTCACTTTCTCTATACTACAAAGATGAGTTCCACTGAAAACTACTATGACTTTCAAATCAGTACACAGTAACCTTAAACTTATACATTGTTATATGCCAAGAATAGCTCAACAAAGTTGGAATCAACACTTGGATGTAGGTTGGAGAATGGAAGAGGCTCACCGTAGATCTGTCTCAGGGGCACACTGTTAACGAGGTCGATGAAAGGCATCTTCTTCTCCACCTGGGTCTTCCGGTACCACCACCGGAAGTACCTGGGGAGCAAGTGGGAGTGTGAGCTCCTCTGCATCTGTGTGCATGCATCCACACATTCACAGCTGTGATTTCCCATTGAGTGTCTCCAGGACCTGTGATTACCTTTGCTTCCAAAACTTTCCTCTCCACTTCTCTCCCAATTCATGGTCCTTCAACTCCCAGAGTGGGCTTTGTTTCTCCTCAGAGGATCTTTCCAGTCTCTTCTAATTCTCTAATTCTGCCACCATGGCTTTATTTTATTACAGACTCTTTTGTCCCAGTGGTGTTTCAGGGACCATGTGGTACCAGGGATGGAACCCAGGGCTCTCATCTGCAAAGCCTGTGATTCATCTCCTTGTCTCTTAAGTCTTATGTTTAATTTAAGCCCTTAAACTGTAAGTTTTCTGATGCTATTCTTTTATAATATTCCAGTAAAACATTAAAAAATTAATATTTTCCCAATGTCATCACAGCTCTGTATCCAATGATATTTTTTCTGGGATTCCAGAGTATCACCTTTGCCCCAGACCATCTTCTTCTTTTTCTATGAATTCACTCTTGAGGCAGCTCTTCACTCCTGGGGGGACTGTGCACTTCTGATCAAGCATAACACTGGGAACCATGCCTTGGGAATGAGCCCCTCCATAGTTGATTTCCTTGTTTACAGAAAGGGGAGATTTCCTGCCCTACTTACCTCATGACCCAAAGAGCAAGTGACACGGTCTGCATTACAGCCATGCAGAGGAATATCTATATCATGTAGAAGCATTATTTTTATATCCACTATCTTAACTCCTGATCAGACTCTGTCTAGATACTTCATTGATCCTCATGTGAGTCTGACAATGACATGAACTAGTGGAGGACTCCCCCATTAGCTTCAAAGAAAGGAGCACATGAGAGGTGCAGGGACAGAAAGCAGAGGGAAAGTTTGATTAAAGAAGGAAGGCACATCTAGGGGTGGGGGGAGGGGAGACAAAGAGGTGATAGGAGGCAGGAGCTTCAGTTAGCTCTGAGGAAACTGGAGGCAGTTTCAAAGGAACAGTGGACGGAGCATGGGGTGGAGAGAACCAGGAGGGAGGAGAAATGCAAGATATGCTAAGTGGCAGAACAAAGAACCTGGCACAGTATAAGCACTTAGTAAATATTTATTGAAGGAATGACCTCGATGGCAGAGCCATCAAAACCGAGCTCTCACAGTTTTCAGGCCAAGAGAAGTCTGCTGGGATGACAATAATTGTTAAAAAAAAAAAAAAAAAAAAGCCCCCCCACCACTTCAGTTTCTTCCCTTTTAGGCCTATTTCTCCTCCTTCATGCAGTTGCTGACCTTTCCTGTTTGGCCATAACTTCATCCCTAACTTAATTTTACCATGCAGAAGTCTTCCTCATCTCACTATACTCAGACCAGGAACTCCTCCCATTCCAAGCGTCCAGTGCCGACGCCCACTTTTTTTCTGGTCTGCAGAGGCAGGCTCAGAAAGCTCAGCACAGTGTCTAAGTCTCTCTGCAGTAAGCTCACAATGTAAGCGAGGCTAAGCTGCCCAACTGCTCCAGACTTCTGTCTCCCTCTGCTGCCAACCCCATCCTGCCATGGCCCCAGTTGCCTCTCTCAGCATCTGTTCCCTAGATCCTGTTCTGACCCACGGATCTGGCCATCAAAGTTGGACTGGGTCAGTTGTAGACGCAGCCTGGAGGGATGTTTCTCTTCTGGTCCAGGCCATCCTCAGAATTAGCCAGTAAGTCAGCTGCCCAGGTGGGGCCAAGTCTATAAATGCCTTCTGCACCGACTAGGGAAGGGATAAAACTATTTGAGGCTGGCTCCTAGCCTGCATGCCTCCCTCCCCTACTCAGTGTTTACAATGTGGTCTGACTCAGGCTGACCTTGGGGGTGATGCTTTCTATCCTCTTATCTTACTCCTGGAAATAGGACTTGGCGCCTCACTTCTAGTCTGTGAACTCCCTGGGAATCTGGAGAGAGTCAGAACTCAACAGGACAAGAGCTCGGGGTGTCTGCGATTCTAGGGAGAGTGTGTGGTGGGTGGAGAGATGGAAGAGCTCCGGGGATGCCGGTGGCAGTGCCACTCAGGCCAGAGGACTTTGCTTCGGTATTGAGGCTGTGTATCTCCAAATGGAATAAGCAGCCCCTCAGATAGGATTGGGTACACAGACTGACCCGTTCCTTAGAAATAAGGCTTCACAGGGGCCAGAGTGGGCCCGGAGTGATAGCACAGCAAACAGGGTGTTTGCCTTGTACATGGCTGACCCAGCAAGGATCAGGGTTCGAACCCCGGCATCCCATAAGGTCCTTCAGCCTGCCAGGAGCGATTTCTGAGCGCAGACCCTCTAAGCACTGCTGGGTGTGCCCCCCCAAAAAAAAAACAAAATAGAAAATAAAAGGAATAAGGTTTCACATCAGAACTGATGCCGACCCAGGATGGACCAGGGTTTGATCCCCAGAATCCCTTATGGTCTCCAGGCTTGCCAGAAGCGATTTGAGTGCTGCTTGGTGTGGCCCAAAAAAAGCAAAAAGATTTCACGACAGAACTGATGGGTGCGGGGACTGCAGCCCAAAGGAGGTTCCGAGGCATGTGTACTGTATCAAACTAATCCTCCCCTTGTAGCCAGAAAGTACAGCTGATTCCAGCTGGGCTGGGAGCGGGAGCAGAAATTCCAGAGGCTGACCTCAGGCCCAGATGTTGCTACTCTCAGAACCAAAGAACAAGTCAGTAGTGGGAAATGGGGGATAATAATGAAGTGATGAGATAAACCTGGACTCAAGCTTGGGCTCACCCTCAAGAGCCCTGGGCTTAATTTAAGAACAGGGTGCAAAAAAACCCTCCACTTTTTCACGTTGTCTGTCTCGCTATGACTGGAACAAAGTGCTCTTAAGGCCCTCTAGGCAACAGGACACACTCACCTCAAGCCCATGCCCAGGTGCTTTAGCAGGTAGCTGAGCGAGACGTTGTTGGCATTAAAAGGTTTCCTTTTCTCGGTAAATTCGTGCGCCAGGCAGATGCGCCAGCCAAAAGGCGGAACCCTGTAACCCTTCGCTTGACCCTCATAGGAATCCATCAGCTGCCCCGAGTCCACCGGCTCGTTCGGGGGTGGGTCATCGGTGGGTCTCTCGCAATCCATCCCCCGCGCGGCTTCTTCGGTGTCTTCAAGACAATACGCTTCGGGATCCCCTTTGGCACATCGGGTCTGCTCCGAGGCTGGGACGCCAGTGCCCATGTTCCCTGGATCCTCCGTTCCCAAGATCTGCAGTCTCCGGGCTCCAGATCCTTTGGCTACCAGGGAGATCGCCGCCAGTGCACCCCAGAAACTGAAGAAGGCGGCTGCAGGATGCGGGCCCCGCAGGCCGAGCGCCGGGGAGTGCGGGGACGAGCGAGGAGGGCCTGCGCCGAGTGCACGCGCGGCGGCTGCAGCGGCGGCGTGGATGACAGCGATGAAGCCGCGGGGGCTCCGCCGCGGTCGTCTGCCTGGGTCCTGGACGGGAAGGTTCTGGCCTCGCCGTCATTGGGCCGCGGGGAGCAGCCAGCCCGGCCGGACCGGAGGGGAGGGCAGGAAAGGGGAGGAGCCTCAGGGGCGCCGCCCCCGGGACCCGCCCTGCAGCTCGCGCCCAGGCTCCCTGTGGGCCACGGCAGCCAACCACCAGGGCCCTGGGCGCCGGGTCCCCACCGTCCCCACCGCGCAGCGAGCGGTTCCGGCCCGAGAGAGCCGTGGGAAGGTGACCGAGGCGGCGGGGGCAGCAGAGCCCTTTCCGGCGCGACTCTTCGGGCACTTCCGGGCGGAAGTGGCTCCGGGGGCGGGTCCGAGGCGGAAGGCCCGCCCCCAGAGGCGGAAGTCCCGCCCCGCCGCCACGCACCTGGCCGGGTCCCGGAGGGAGGCCAGGTAAAGAAAGGGGTGTGGCGGCGACCCAGACCCCCGATTTCGATCCAGCAATCCCGGGCTCTGAGCGCTCTGAGGCAATGGCCTGGTGCTGGAGTCGTGAGGGAAGCGGTTAGGGGGGCGGACGCCGAGGCCGGCCTGGGGGTGCCTAGGAAGAACACGGCGCGGCGAGAGGATGGGCCCGGGTTGGAGTGATCTGGGACTCCAGAAAGATGCACCGGTGTCCCGCACCCCGGTTGATTTCGAGCTAAACTAGCTGTCACCGCCATCGCCCACTCACTTCTCCACAGCCCACGGCCACGCCTCCTGCGTATACGCCTGCCTGGACACGACTCGACCTGGGTGCTGACCTCTGTTTTTGTTTTTTGTTTTGGGGTCACACGGGCAGCGCTCAGGGGTTCCTCCTGGCTCTACGCTCAGAAATCGCTCCTGGCAGGCGATTCAAACCACCTTACCTCCATGCTATCTCTCCGACCCCAAATGCCTTACCTCCATGCTAGCTCTCCGACCCCGGGTGCTGATCTCAGAAACCAACCCCTACCCCCCCCCCCCCCCCAAATCTCCTTTCTTCCAGATCCTGGGCCTGAGTTGCCATTGCCATGATCGAAGTGGTGGCAGAGCTAAGCCGTGGGCCTGTGTTTTTGGCCGGGGAGGCGCTGGAGTGTGTGGTGACCGTCACTAATCCCCTGGCCCCCACGGCTACTTCTGCATCCAGGTGGGGATGCTAGTGCTGAAGAAGGGGACCCTTATGGGAGGCTGCCAGCAGACATGGGGGTGCCCTGGCACACTTGCTCTCTAGCCTGGGCTGTGTAACATGAAAGGTGATGGATGGCCCTTTCCTCTCTACTTCCCTTCTCTCTCCTTGCTCCCAGCTCCCTTGAACTCTCTAGTTTAATGGTGTCTCTGTGGGGTCCTGGATCCCGAGATTCCCAGGACAGCTGCCTCACACAGTGTGGTGCAGGGGCCGTGGAGGGCAGAAAATTCCTCCGTATCTTCTTCTCTTTCCCAATAGTGAGGCTCTGGCCTGGGCCAGTGCACAGATCCATTGCCAGTTCCATGCCAGTGAGAGCCGTGTGGCACTGCCGCCCCCTGACTCCAATCAGCCTGAGGTGCAGCCTGAAAGCCAGACGGTCTTTCTGCCACATCGAGGTCAGAAATGGTGCATTTACTTTGGCAGGGTTCCTGTTGGGGGATGTGTAGTAGTTGTGATATTTTTTGTCACTGTGGGGATGTAGGAAAGACATATGGGGCTTTGGGGTGGGGGTGTTAAAACTGTTCTTATTTTCCCAGAAGAAGAGTAGTCCTGTGTAGGCTCCCTGACCAACCACACTTCCTAGTACATTTGGCTATGCCGGCCTTGTGGAGTCCTGACCATGGAGTCCTTAATCCACAGTCTTTCTCTTGTAGGTGAAAGGGGTCAGTGTATTCTCTCCACCCCACCAAAGATCCTCTTCTGTGACTTGCGGCTGGAACCTGGAGAGTCCAGATCATGTGAGTGGCTGTCCCAGCCCTGACCTGTGGTGCCAGGCTCTGGAGTGATGGCTGCACTAGCTGCCTGCACCCTGACCATAACTTTCTACCTAGACTCCTACAGTGAGGTGCTGCCCCTTGAGGGGCCCCCATCCTTCCGGGGCCAGTCCGTCAAGTACGTCTATAAGCTGACCATTGGCTGCCAGCGCGTCAACTCCCCTATCACCTTACTCAGGGTCCCTCTGCGAGTCCTTGTGCTCACAGGTAAGTGGAGTTTCATTTTATGTCATGGAAATTTCATTTTTGGGGAAGGAGAGTTGGTCACACCCGGCTGAGTTCAGGGGTTACTCCTGGCTCTACGCTCAGAAATCATTTCTGGCAGGCTCAGGGGGACCATATGGGATGCTGGGATTCAAACCACTGTCCTTCTGCATACAAGGCAAATGCCCTACCTCCATGCTATCTCTTTGGCCCGGGAAGTTTCATTTTAACTAATGGAAGGGGCTGAGGAGATGTTTTCTCTTCTTTAATTTTGGTGGAGGTTGAGTATGTGAGGGATGGTCTGCCAAACAGTACTCGGGACCTGGTGGAGACACCCTCTGAAACAACCAACTAAGTTGGATAATTGAGTGTTTGGGGAGCCATATGGTATCATGGGTCTTTAGGGCTACTTGAAGAAGTGCTTCTGGGCCCGGAGAGATAGCACAACGGCGTTTGCCTTGCAAGCAGCCGATCCAGGACCAAAGGTGGTTGGTTCGAATCCCGGTGTCCCATATGGTCCCCCGTGCCTGCCAGGAGCTATTTCTGAGCAGACAGCCAGGAGTAACCCCTGAGCACCGCCGGGTATGACCCAAAAACCAAAAAAAAAAAAAAAAAGAGAAGTGCTTCTGGAATGGGGGTGGGACATGTAGTGCAAGGGTCTGATCAGTGCAAGTATATCCTAATCCTTTGTTCTGTTCTCAGTAAATGTGTAAGGGGACTGATACCAGAAGATTCTGGAAAATGGCTTGAGATGTGTGTCTCAGTTGCAGCTGCCCTCTCAGTTGGAATCTAAAACCCCTAAAGTCTGCTTCTGTCCATTTCTACCTCTCATGTTACTCTTTGCAGGCTTTCAAGATGTCCGGTTTCCCCAGGATGAGGCTGTGGCCCCATCCAGTCCATTCTTAGAGGAGGATGAAAGTGGCAAGAAGGACTCTTGGCTTGCGGAACTGGCCGGAGAGCGCCTCATGGCCGCCACATCTTGCCGCAGCCTCCGTGAGGATTCTGTTAAAATTTCCCATGGTTGATCCCCCCACCCTAGCCCCTTTAGGAATGAAAACCCAAGACAGAATTATTCCTCTAATCTCCATTGTCCTCCCACCACAGATTACTTTTGTCTCATACAGACTTTTCTTGCTTCCACATTCCCTTTCACATTGTAAGGAGAAGTCTTGCCTCTTGCATCTGATTCCCATTTCCAGACATTCCACAGGAGGAACCTCAGATTTATGTTATCCCATCCTCCCCAGATCTCTACAATATCAGTGATGGCCGAGGGAAAGTTGGGACATTTGGCATCTTCAAATCTGTATACAGACTTGGCGAGGATGTGGTGGGGACCTTAAACCTGGGGGAAGGAGCTGTAGCTTGTTTGCAGGTGAGTAGGGAAGGGACTTTGGAAGCCTGAAGGGGAAGATGAAGGTGGGGGAAAGAGAAGAACCTGTATATATTTGGGCAGGGGGATTTGGAGAAGTGGACAGTGAGGCTGCTCCCAGGGCCCTTCAGTCAGGCTCTGGAGACTGGGCTGGTTCTCCTTAGATCAGCACTGCCTGGTTCTGCCCATACTCTCTTGCTCGCTCGCAGTTCTCAGTCAGCTTGCAGACTGAAGAGCGAGTGCAGCCTGAGTACCAGCGGCGCCGAGGAGCAGGCGGTGCCCCCTCTGTGTCCCATGTGACTCATGCCCGGCACCAGGAGTCCTGTCTGCACACCACCAGGACCAGCTTCTCCCTCCCGATTCCTCTTAGCTCCACCCCTGGCTTCTGCACAGCCATTGGTGAGACACTGGCTGTTGTGGGGAGTGGGGCAGGTGCGAGGGCAGAGCAAGCATTTGTACTTCAGTACCATGACAGATCCTGCTTCCTCACACACTCCCAGACCTATCCCACGTTAACCCTCCATGTCTCTTATCATCTAGATGCTCTTACCCCTCAAAGCATACCAACTCTTTGGGTTTCCAGTCCTACTCCCTGGTCTCCAGGACTCTGTGGGACACCAGGGTCATTGGGTCTACATCTTGCAAGACCAAGTCATGATTTTCCCACACTTGGGTAGATATGTCTTACATACCCCTTGCCTCAAAGTCTGATTTCTGGTTAACACAGTTAACAGGTGACTCTCAATCCTGTCCCATGACTTCACCTTCCTTCCCAATACACATAAGTTTTTCCCCTATTTGGTCCCCACATTCTGGTGTTGGCTTTTACTGTCAGTTCTTAAATCCTTGCATTTGCTCCCCGCAGTTTCCCTGAAGTGGCGGCTACACTTTGAGTTTGTAACATCCCGAGAACCTGGCCTGGTGCTTCTGCCTCCCATGGAGCAGCCCGAGCCCGTGACCTGGACGGGGCCGGAACAAGTGCCCGTTGACACATTCAGCTGGGACCTGCCCATCAAGGTGCTGCCGACAAGCCCCACCCTGGCCTCCTATGCTGCCCCAGGCCCCAGCACCAGCACCATCACCATTTAAAACTGGCACTGCTTTGTGTACCCAGCCCAGACCTTTCCCTGCCAGACCCAAGGGCGTGGACAATGAGAGGCCTGCATTCAGCTGTAGCATTTACTTATTTATTCGGAATAAAGTGGTAGCTGCTAGTGGTTTCCCTGCAAGTGGCAACAGCAGTGGGCAGCTGGAAGAAGGGTTTAGCTGGAATGGGGAGCAGGTGCCCCGGCAGCAGGGGTATTAGCTGAACCCCATTCTAGGTCAGGTCCTCTCCCTTTGCAGGGCAGCTGAGGATTCGCTTTTTGCACCAGGGAGAACTGGCAGGTGTCTGCCTCCCGACGGAGCTCACACCCGGCTGGGAAGTCGATGGGGGGCTGGGACCTGGAAACCAAAGAAGGGAGGAGTGAGCACGGCCTGGGCTACCTTCAACCTGCATTCCCACCATTCCTCCCACTTCCTCTCCTCATGCCCTGCAACCAAGTGCTTGTTTTTCCTCTCAGGCTGCATCTCCCCTGCCTACCCCACTTCTTGCCAGGATGTTCCTCCAGACCCACTGTTCCCTCCCTTCCTTCCTCCTATACTTTCTCCTTGGAATCTTCTGTTTCCAGCAGCCTCATGCTCTCTTGCTCCCAGCTGTCTAGTCCCTCCTATTCATCTTTCAATCACACTTGTCAGCACCCTTCTCAGGGTGCAAGGTCAGGTCACTCACGTGTCACAGCAGCCCACCCCAACAGGATGCAGGCAGGTGCAGTGGAAACAGTCCGTTCGGAGCCAGGACTCACCCAGGCTGTAATACTTCCCTTCATAGTGGCAGGGGGCTAGAGAAGAAAGGAAGTGTTAGCTCCTTAAAGCCTGGAATGTGAGTAGGAAGTTCAGCGCCCTCTTTTTTTAAGTTTCCTTTTTTTTTTTTTTTTTTTTTTGAGTAGAAGTTGTGGGGTTTAGACACAGGAACATCTCTAAGCCACCCATCTATGCCCAACCCCTTTATTTGTCCTTATTCTTTCTTAGGGTTTGGCCCAGCTTTACCTTGAGCTTGAAAGTAGCACTTGCTGTGGACTCCTGGATACTGGAGAAGCAGAAAGATGAGCAAGCAGAGGCCCCCCCAGCCTTCCAGGATTCCCTTTGCCTGTCCTGCCCAGGGCATCCTGACAGTCATTCTAGCACAGCCTTCTTGAACCCTTCTCAGCTCCTAATAAGGCTGCTCTGGGCTTGTCTCCTGGGCGTTTTCTTTGTTTCTCTCCTTGAGCCTCTGTCCTTCTCCCCTAGGCTCCTGTCTCACACCATCTCTGTGCCCTCTGCTCTCACAGGGTTGGGGATGTTTATAAAGTGAGGACCCTGGCCCCCCACTGAGGAGTGCTGGAAAAGCTGTAGCTCCGTTTCCTGAGGTGAGGGCATGAAAACAAGAGGTCTAGCTTTAACAAGCTGTGAGAGCTGATTCATGCCCCAGCACAGCTAGGAGGGGAGGGAGGTGGCCAGGGAAGGGGCACCGGACTGGGCCCTGGCCCAGCAAGGAGGTGGGAGGAGAAGGCCCCCCAAGGTGGTCCTCACATCTCTCCCCTGACCTGGAGAGAAGGGAACATTCCACCACTCTCCTGCCCACCCCCCAACACAAATACACTCCAGGGGTGTGTGTATGCTGGGATCCTTGCCTGGACCGGAGGGAGGCATTTCCTGGGGATGGTGAACACTGAGCCTCAGCCAAACCGGGGAGCTGCAGTGGGGTGTGACAGCCCAAGACTCTGGGAGAGCAAACAGGCACCTAGAGTGGAGAATATTCCTCTGCAGCGTCTCCTGAGACAGGTCTGCCCTCAAAGGTGGAACACAGTCTCCTCTGCAGGTGTCTATCTCAGACAAACTGTCCCAAGACAATAGAGCAGAGCCAGGACTTCCCCAGGCCTGAGAATGGTTCCTTCAAAGAATGAGTGGCATCTCTTCCAAATGCTTCTGCTTCTGAGGTAGGCCCGAGTGATAGTACAGAGTGTAAGGCGCTTGCCTTGCATGCCAGCAACCTGGGTTCAGTTTCTGGTACCCCATAGGGTCCCCTACCCAAGTCCTGTCAGGAATAACCCCTGAATGCAGAACCAGAAGTAAACCCTGAAAATGGTGGTTGTCACTGCACTCTCAAGGAGGGGCCCTCTTTCATCCAGTCCCTTTGGGGTCAAGTTCTCAGAAGTTTAGCCTCTGACTTCCTTTTCTGGGTTTCATATAGGTATTGGAGAACCTCAAGATGGGTGATTAAGAGCATAAGTTATATTGGGCTGGAGTGGTAGCATAGCCTGTAGGGCATGCCTTGCATGCAGCCAAACTGGGTTTGATCCCTCCCCCACTCAGCATCTCATTTGGTCCCAATCCTGCCAGGAGTGATTTCTGAGTGCACAGCCAGGAGTAACCCGTGATCTTTGCCAGGTGTGGCCCCAAAACAACAAACAAAAAGCATAAGATAGAGTTAAACAAGCTGACTACAGATACTGATTGCACACTCAAGCTGGTGTCCTTGGGCGAATTCCTTCATCTCTTTAAACCTGTTTCCTTATTTGAATTGATAGAATAATTAGAACTCGTGGGCAGGGGGGAGGGGCTGGGTGTCATCTGGCAAGTGGAAGACAAGGGCCTATTCTCTTGGCCAATGAAGGTGATTAGAGGGCTTGTCCAGCTGGAGGGCTCCTAAGTCTTCCCAGTGGTCAGTAGGTCCAGCATCACCTCTCTAAAAAATAGGGTGCAGGATTGGAGTGGGGGAAGAAAAAAATGGAACCTAGGGGCCATAGAGATAGCATGGAGGTAGGATGTTGGCCTTGCATACAGAGGGACGGTGGTTCGAATCCCGGCATCCCATATGGTCCCCCTGCCTGCCAGGGAGTGATTTCCCAGCGTACAGCCAGGAGTGACCCCTGAATGCTGCCGGGTATGACCCAGAAACCAAAAGAAAAAAGAAATGGGACCTAGATGACTCCTGAAGGCTGGACCTTTACTTCTGCTCCTGCAACTTAGAACCAAGCCAACAAAGGGCAGATAAGAGTGGGGAGTGAGCAAAAGCATGTGCTGGCACTGATCAGCCGGTAAGAGCCCGTGGAAAAGAACTAAGATGCAGGAAGATGCCTGAAACGAAGCTTAGGTTGGTACTTGGGGGTCTTCTGTGACAGAGCCAGGATCTTTCTACCACCAATTGGGGAATAGCTGGGAGCCATGCTTGCTTGCATGGCTGCTGGCCTGTACTCTAGCTTCGTGGGGGCCGCGACTGTGCAACCTTGTGGTTGCTGCGTGTGTGGTTAAGTGGTGGCAGTGGTCAGGGCTCAGTGCAGCGATTCTTGGGGCTGTGGCTGTTGGGGTTGCCAGCTGCGGGGAACACAGCGGTTGGCCTGTGGGTCTGGAGTGGGTGGTTGGCGAGCGCCTACCAGCTCGGGGACAGTAAAAACATCCGCCGGAGACCCAACCGGGCGGCGCTCCAACAGCACCCGGCAGGTGCGCGCCGCGGAAGTGAACGCTTTCCGGCCTCCTGGCCTCCGTGAGTCACTCTGAGCCCCACCTCCAGCGGATAGGAGGGATCAGCCTAGGCCAGGAGGATGGGGTCGGGGGCTAAGTAGAGCCCCGCTATGGCTGGATGAGGGGATCCCGGGAAGATCGCCCAAGCACCCAAGGATCGAAAAGATAACAGATTCGCGACCCCCTTTCGCTCCCCAAAGGATGCTGAAAGCATTGCTTGATTATAGGGTGACAGGGATGTATGTGTTCGCACTGGCTCCTGTGTGCCTTTGCACAAATCGGGGAGAACATGCCCGCGAACTACCGGGACAGAAGCTAAAGGTAGGGAGACCCAGAAAGGCGCATGGAATGCAAGGTGGGTGCAGAGAGGAACGCTCTGCCTGGTTCTTGACAAGGACTTTAGATAGAAGATAGACATGGTCAGTCCTCAGAAATTTTGTTTAGTGGCCTGTGCTCTGGAGTTAAGAGATATTTGGGTACAGTTTATAGCTAGGTCAGTAAAAGCTCTGAAAGCCTGATGCAGCTATTGGAGTCTGTTGAGCAGGAAAAGTAGTGACTAAAGAGCAAGAGATATCTGGGAGCTGATAGGGTGCTTGCCTTGTACCCAGCTGATCAGAGTTCAACCAAGGCCAGGTGTGTCCTTCCCTCACCCATTAAAAAAAAAGCAAGGGTCTACCTGGTATTAAGACCTGCCTTTCAGTCTTTGACAAAAAGGAATCACTAATCTGTTTATTAAAACATTGAGGAGGGCCCAGAGAGATAACACAGCCGGAAGGCATTTGCCTTGCAAGCAGCTGACCCAGAACTGACGGCATCCCATACGGTCCACCCCCCAGCCTGCCAGGAGCAATTTCTGAAGGAAGAGCCAGGAATAAACCCTGAGCATCACCGGGTGTGACCCAAAAAACAAAACAAAACAAAACATTGAGGAAACATTGTAGTTTAAGTAATTTAGTTACAATGTTAGTATTCATAGTTTTGTATATAGTTTCTTTTTGGGGGGGGGGGTTTGGGCCACACCCGTTTGATGCTCAGGTGTTTCTCCTGGGTAAGTGCTCAGAAATTGCCCCTGGCTTGGGGGGACCATATGGGACGCCAGGGGATCGAACCGCGGTCCTTCCTTGGCTAGCGCGTGCAAGGCAGACACCTTACCTCTAGCACCACCTCACCGGCCCCATATAGTTTTTGATATACAAAGTTAATGGACCTTCACCATCACCCAGGCCCATCTCCAGGCTAATCCCTATCACTGTCATCATGTCACTTCTTTTTTGTTTGTTTGTTTTGGGGGAACACCCAGTGGTTCTTAAGGGTTACTCTTGGCTTTTTGCTCAGAAATCACTCCTGGGAGGCTTGGGAGACCAAATAAGATGCTAGGGATTGAACCCTAGTAGGCCTTATGCAAGGCAAACTCCCTACTTGCTGTGCTATCTCTCCCACCCACTTTTTATCTGCCCCCATCTGTCTGTCTCCTCAACTCCCAGAATAATCTTTTCCTTTTTATTTTGTTTTTGAGCCACATTCAGCAGTATTTAGGGCTACTTCTGGCTCTAGCTTTAGAGATCATGTCCCATCAATGAAACGGGGTCAGTCACATGCAAGGCAAGTGTCCTAACCTTTGTACTATCTCACCAGCATCTGTCATCATTTAGAATTACATAATTATACTTATAAAATGATTTTAGTAATTTTATGGAATTTTAAAAAGTAGAAAAGTTGAGGACCGGAAAGATAGCATGGAGGTAGGGCATCTGCCTTGCAGGCAAAAGGACAGTGGTTCGAATCCCTCCATCCCATATGGTACCTGAGCTTGCCAGGAGCAATTTCTGAGCGTAGAGCCAGGAGTAACCCAAAAACAAGAACAAACAAAAGAAGGAAAGTTAGTAATTCAATATTTGCTTCAAACCTAAAGAAGCTATCAAGATTATTTACATAGTGTCGAGTTTTCCCCTATGTTTATCTTCCTTCCTTTCCTCCTTCCTTCTTTCTCTTCTCTTCCTTTTTCTTTTTGTTTGTTTGTTTGTTTGTTTGTTTTTGGCCATACCTAATCGTACTCAGGCTTTACTCCTGGCTTTGTGATCATGGAACCATATGCAGGGCCAGGAATTGAACTCAAATAAGCTGCAAACAAAGCAAGCATCCTACATGCTGTACTATTATTCAGCCTGTGTCTTGTTTTTATGGCAATGCACACATACTGACTTATATTCTGCATTGATGTCTAAATTCTTCTCTCTCACTAGAGTAGAACTTACAGCTTTCCTCTCTCTCATCTTGGTCTTTATCTTACTTATTTATTTGTTTTAGTTTTGGGGCCACACTTGGCGGCACTCAGGGGTTACTCCTGGCTCTGTGTTCAGAAATTACTCCTGGCGGAGCCGGCGAGGTGGTGCTAGAGGTAAGATATCTGCCTTGCAAGCGCTAGCCAAGGAAGGACTGTGGTTTGATCTCCCGGCGTCCCATATGGTCCCCCCAAGCCAGGGGCAATTTCTGAGCACTTAGCCAGGAGTAACCCCTGAGCATCAAACGGGTGTGGCCCGAAAAACTAAAAAAAAAAAAAGAAATTACTCCTGGCAGGCTCAGGGGACCATATGGGATACTGAGAATCAAACCGGGGTCTGTCCAGGATTAGCTACGTGCAAGGCAAATGCACTATCTTTGTGCTATCGCTCTGGCCCCTTTGTCTTTATTTTAAAACTTTTTTCTGTATAGTTCTTTAACCTGCCTTATGTGTCCTGAACCAAATAAGACAACATTGAGATGGGACATTGGGCAACATTATGCAAAGACAAGTAGCTAGGCTTTATTCTACATGTCAAGTTATTTACAGTCATCTCTAGAAATAGTTATATTACATTTCCCTTGGGGCTGGAGAGATAGCACAGCGGTAGGGCATTTGCCTTGCATGTGGCTGAACCAGGATGAACCTAGGTTCAATCCCCGGTGTCCCATATGGTCCCACGAGCCAGGAGTGACTTCTGAGTGCAGAGCCAGGAGTAACCTCTGAGCATCACCGGGTGTGCCCCCCCCAAAAATAGCTATAATATGTTTCTCTATTAACTTCACTGATCAGAAGGGAGGGAAAACTAAAACTATTTACTTACCATAAACTATTTATTTACCATGTTTTACTTGTTATATAGCATCTTATTATTTTGATCTCATCTAAAATCAGCTTCATGGGTCGGAGTGATCGCATAGTGGCAGGGCATTTGCCTTGCATGTGGCTGACGGGTTAGATCCCTGACATCCCATATGGTCCCCCGAGCCTGCCAGGAGCGATTTCTGAGCACAGAGCCAGGAATAACCCCTGAGTGCAGCCGGATGTGACCCAAACCCCAACCCCCCCCCAAAAAAAAAAAAACCTCATCTAATCTTTAGTTTTTAGCATGATCTTTATAATTTTGCTTTGTTTTGTTTTGCTTTTTCGGAGGCCACACTGTACAGGGGTTTTCCTAGGGAAACCCTAGCTCTTTCCGAGGGATCACTACTGGTGGGTGCAGGGGACTCTATGGGATGCTGTGGGTCAAACTTGGGTCAGCCACATGCAAGACATGTGTCCAATTTACTGTACCATTGCTCTGGCCCCAATCTTTTGAATTTATTTTGGGCCAGTGGCTGTTTGAAGGACCGGACTCTTTCTAACTCATTTATTGATTTATTTATTTTGTTTTTGTTTTGGGGCCACACCCAGCAGAGCTCAGGGCTCACTCCTTGGGATCACATGGGGTCAAGACTGGGTTGACCTTGTGCAAGACAAACACCCTACGTGTTGTACTATCACAGCAAACCCTATGACTCGTTTTATTATTTAAGCTATTTATTTTGTGTTTGGACCACAACCAGCAGTGCTCAGGGGTTATCCCTGGCTCTGCATTCAGGAATTTTTCTTGGTGGGCTTGGGAAACCAAATGGGATGTCAGGGATCTAACTCTGGTTGGCTACATGCAAGGCAAATGTTTTATCTGCTGTACTATCACTCTGGTACCACCTATAGCTCACTTTAAAGATCCTTAAATCGGGGCTGGAGAGATAGCATGGAGGCAATGCATTTGCTTTGCATGAAGAAGGACAGTGGTTTGAATCTCAGCATCCCATATGGTCCCCCAAGCCTGCCAGGAGCGATTTCTGAGTGTAGAGCCAGGAGTAGCCCCTGAGCACTGCCAGGTGTGACCCAAAAATAAAACAAAAAAACAAAGATCCTTAAATCACAGAATTGTGTTTGGCTCCAAACAAGACACTTTGGGTCAGTTTTATTTATTTGGGGGGAGGGGTCAGTTTTTAAAAGACAGAAAAGACTGTCCTGTTTTTAGAGCCTGTGTTTTCTCCTGTGCTGCTTTATTCCCAGCCCAACCCTATTCCCAGAGGCCTTCATTCCTTCTCTCTGCTGGGCATCTTTAGAGGAAAACTTCACTCCTACTTCCTCTACTATAAATCCTTTCCCTCCTCTCAACGCTGCACATCCTAGTGCCAAGACACACCACTATTTTGTTACCTTTTTTTTTTTTTTTAAGACCACAATCCTTTCTGGCTCTTTCCCTTCTTTAACACTTTGGTTGAAATATTCTCTGCTTCCTCCTTTCTCTTTGGTGACACTTTGGTTGAAATATTATCTGTTTCCTTCTTTCTCTTTGGTGACACCTCTGAGTTTTTAAAAAGTTATACATAATTTTATTTTCCCTGCACAATCCACTTCAGTCTCTCTCTTTTATCCCCTACTGCTTATTCTGCACAATTTCTCAAACCCATTATTTGATTTTTGTTTTTATCAAGGAGAAAACTCCTTTATCTAGAGACAGAAAATGATGTGGATGCTTCCACTCTTTGTAGGATAAGAAAAGATCATTTAGGTTCCCACTATGTAAGTCTCCTCCAGCATCGAAGCATGGCATGACTGTTACTGTTAAATCCATCAAGAGTCCACTTAAGTCTATTCTTGAGATAGACACTATACAGTGGGTTTTAGAAACCTGCTGCCAGATTCTTGAATGTTTTTCCACTATAAATGTTATCATGTCTGTTGTACAAATGTTTCCATGCACATATGCACAAAAATACACAGAACAGAACTGTATGTTAATATCTGAATATAAATACTCAATATCATGATTAAACCAAAATACATTTGGGGTAGAAGATGCGATGGATGGAGTCATAGCTAGGATGGAAAAAATTGTTAATAAATTTAAACTTTTATTTTATTTTGGGCCATATTTTGGCAGTGCACAGAGCATACTTTTGGTTCTATGCTTAGGACTCTGGTCTAGTGGTGCTTAAGGAACCATATTTGATGCTGGGGATGGAATCAAGACTGCAAGACAGACACTTTAGCCCCTGTGCTAGCTCACCAGACCTGGGATAGAAATGTAAGAGGTTTCTACAGAAGATGAAAAGACCTCACAGAGGAGGTGGAGGTTTAGGAGTTGAGATGACCTGTGAAGCTATGATGGAGAGCAGGAGGATGGGATGTAGGGGCCAGTCTTAAGAACACAAAGATGCTATACCCAAATAGTTCAGAGGTCTTTTTGGCAACAAATATAAAAGATTGTCTGCTAGTAGATTTCAGTGGTAGTTACATTTTCATTGAGAACCTATGTTGAATTTTTCTATCAGTTGCTGCATCATTAGAGCCATGCTGTCTTTTCTGTTACCATTAAATCACCCACTGTTAAATTAACCCCAAACCAATTTAATTTTTATTAAATTCCTACCTACATTTTTGTTAATTGTGGGGATCTAAAACCATCATGTTGATACTCAGGATCCTCACCTGGTGGTGTTGGGAGTGCTCTGTGATGCTAGAGATCAAACACAAAGCATCATATATGCAGGGTATGAGCATCTGGGCCAGAGAGATAGGCCAGAGAGTAAGGCCTTTACTGCATGTAATTTCTGAGCACCACTGGCTGTAATTTGTAAAGCTAAAACAAGAAATGACTTCTGCTCCTTGTCTATTTTCATTTTTTTGGAGGGTAGGCCACACAAGCAATACTCAGAATTTACTTCTGACTATGTTCAGATGAGGCTTGGGGGAAGCAAATGTAGTGCTTGGGTGGGACCCTGGTCAGCTCTGTGAAAGGCAATTTCCCTACCCACGTTATCACTTCACCCCACCCACTACCATCTAATTTCATACTGTAATTCATCTGTCTTATTGCCATTTACTTACAGAAGTAGTGAGTTTCTTTTTAAATTATCATAGTTTATTTGAGTTTCCTGTGTTCCCTTCCCTTTTGTTGTGCTTGTAATGATGGGGTGTCACACCCCTCAGTTGCAGAAGCTTGCCAGGTTTTCCAGAAATTGCTGCTCCAACCGAGTTGCTGATGCATATTTGAATTGTAGGTATCACCAAGGTTGTGGTTCTCATTCATGCAACTGTGGAGGTCACATTCCACCATGGTCCTGGGAATCCCAAAATCACAATCTGTGGTCTCATGCCTGTGAAGCAGTTGTTCCACATCAAAGCCATCCCTGGAACCCACTGATGTCTTTTGTTTATTTAAATTTGTTTGGGTGCTACATCCAGCTAGGCTCAGGATTTATTCCTGATTTTGTGTTCAGGGATCAAAGGAGGTTTTTTTGTTTTGTTTTGTTTTGTTTTTTTTTAATGTGGCTTTGGGCCACACCCAATAATGCTCAGGAGTTACTCCTGGCTTTGCACTCAGGAATCACTCCTGGTGGTGCTCAGGGATGCTAGAAGTCAAAACCAGGTTGGCTTTGTACAAGACAAGATCCCTACCCTCTGTACTATCTCTCTGGCTCTCAGGACTTTTTTTTTTTTTTCCAACATTCAATAATGATTAATTTTGTTTTTGTTTTGAGCCCATACCCAACACTCAGTTTACTCTTGGCTCTGTGCTCAGAAGTCACTCCTGGCAGGCTCAGAGGACCATATGGGATATCGGGGCTTGAACCCTGGTCTGCGACATGCAGACCTACCCTCTATCTCTATGCTATCTCTCCAGCCCAGCGATTATCATTTTTATCTCTTTTGCAAATTGTTCTTTCCTTTAAGTTGTAGAAGATTGTAGATAGCACAGGGTTTAAGGCACTTGCCATACCTGTGCTGACCTATTAGATCCCCAGCCTCACACATGATCTCATAAGCACAGCCAGGAGTGATTCCTGAGCTCTGAGTTAGAATAAACCCTGAGCACTAGTACAGGGGTCTTGCTTCAAAATTGTAGAATTAGAACTCAGAAGGCATTTAGTTGTTTTTTTGTTTTGTTTTGATTTTAGTTTATGGGCCACACCTGGCAGTGCTCAGGGATTATTCCTGGCTCTACTCTCAGAAGTCACTCCTGGCAGGCTCCGGGAACCATATGGGAAGTCGGGATTCGAACCAACTTCATTTCTGGGTTGGCTGCTTGCAAGGCAAACGCCCTACCGCTGTGCTCTCTCCAGCCCGTCATTTAGTTTTTTTTTTTTTTATCTCTGAAGATGATCAAGTAAAAGTAAATGGATCATTTCTTTTTTTCTTTTTTTTTCTTTTTTTTTTGGTTTTGGGGCGACACCCGTTTGACGCTCAGGGGTTACACCTGGCTATGCGCTCAGAAATTGCCCCTGGCTTGGGGGGACCATATGGGACGCTAGTGCTTGCAAGGCAGACACCTTACCTTAGCACCACCTTCCCGGCCCAATTTTTTTTTTTTTTTTAGATGGATCATTTCTTTTGTTTTTTTTGGGCCACACCCGGCAGTGCTCAGGGGTTACTCCTGGCTGTCTGCTCAGAAATAGCTCCTGGCAGGCACGGGGACCATATGGGACACCAGGATTCGAACCAACCACCTTTGGTCCTGGATGGGCTGCATGCAAGGCAAACGCCGCTGTGCTATCTCTCCGGGCCCGGATGGATCATTTCTTATAGTGGAAGCTTTCTGTTTTACTCTTACCTAGTTTTTAGTTACCATGGTTGTTAAACTGAAATGTATCTTAAGATCTCATTATTTTCCTTAGTTCTTATCTATGAAATAATATGGAAGAAATCTACTTCTTTTTCAGTGTGACAGCTCTTTAAGGATTTTGAAATGTATGTTTCTTTTGTAAATTTTTTGTTTGTATGTGTATAGGCCATACCCAGCAGTGCACAGGTTACTCCTGGCTCTTTGCTCAGGTGTCATTCCTGGCGCTGGGGTGGACCATCTGGGATGCCAGGGATCTAACCCAGGCCAGCACCTACAAGGCAAATGCCCTGCCCACTGTTTTATTGCTCTGGGCCTTATGTAAACATTTGTTTAAGCTTTTCTTTTTCAGAATTGTTCAAGAGAACTTTTCCTGGTGGTAGAAAAGTTCTCTGCAGTGTGGGTCACCAAAAGAGTAGCCAAAGCCACTTGTGGCTCTTAAACACTAAAAGATGTGTCAAGTGGGACTAATAAAATTTAAGTTAAATTCATCGTAGTTCACTTACATTTAAATAGCCAGAGGTGGTGAGCAGTTTCTAGGATAACACAGTTCTGAACTCTGGGAGTGAATACCTGGTAACAGGGCTCTTTTGACTGCCACCTCCAGAGGTTGTATGGCCACCTCAAACAGGGTAAAAATATGCACTAGGTTCTAACTGTATCTGCAGACCCTTCTTACATGTTATCATAACTGAGATAAAAACAGTTCAACTGTCAAATACCTGAGGAGTAATGCTCATTAAAAATTTTTTGAGGGCTGGACTAATACAGCAGATACAGTTCTTGCTTTGCATGTAGCCAACCTGGTTCTAGTCCCAGCATCCCATAAGCAGGGCCAGATGTAATTCCTGAGTACATAGCCATGAGTACAGAGCTTGAGCAAGCCCAGATGTGGCCCCAAACAAACAAACACAAAAAAGTAACTCCTGAGCTTTGCAGGGTCTGGCCTTTCCAAATTATTTTTTAAATAACATTGGATTACAATATTACATAGGCTTCATGCATTCATCATTATAAATTATTATCTAAACTTACACAATAAGAGTAAGTTTTTAGTTTTAGACTATAAATTCTAGTAGTAGAAATCTTTTAGTCAAGTCCATTTTGTGGGGGCCACACCCAGGTTATTCCTGACTTTGTACTCCTGGATCACTCCTGGTGAAGCTAGTAGGACTATATGGTGTGCTGATAATCAAATGCATGTCTGTTACATGCAAGGAAAGTGCTTTACTTGCTTGCTGTACTTCACTCTTCCCCTAGTCATGTCCATTTTTATGGAAGATTTATTAGAAGGTGTAGAAAATATTTTCCTCTCATGTCCCACCTCATAAAAACAAAACTTAAGGGCCTGGAGAGATAGCACAGCGGTGTTTGCCTTGCAAGCAGCCGATCCAGGACCAAAGGTGGTTGGTTCAAATCCCGGTGTCCCATATGGTCCCCCGTGTCTGCCAGGAGCTATTTCTGAGCAGACAGCCAGGAGTAACCCCTGAGCAACGCCGGGTGTGGCCCCAAAACAAAACAAAACAAAACAAAACAAAAACAAAATTTAAAAAGAAATTCTGGAGGCCGGAGAGATAGCATGGACGTAAGGCATTTGCCTTGCATGTAGAAGGTCGATAGTTCGAATTCCAGCATCCCATATGGTCCCCCAAGCCTGCCAGGAGCGATTTCTGAGTGTAGAGCCAGGAGTAACCTCTGAGCACTGCCAGGTGTGAGCCCAAAACAAAACAAAACAAAAAAAGAAATTTTGAATTTCCTCTTTCCTTAGGAAGGACTCCATGTCACCCCTCTCTCTATGGGCCACAAAAGCTCTCCCTTCTCTTTCTCTATTTTCTCAGAATATTTCTTGCTTTTAAAATACACACACGGGCCCGGAGAGATAGCACAGTGGTGTTTGCCTTGCAAGCAGCTGATACAGGACCTAAGGTGGTTGGTTCGAATCCCGGTGTCCCATATGGTCCCCCGTGCCTGCCAGGAGCTATTTCTGAGCAGACAGCCAGGAGTAACCCCTGAGCACTGCTGGGTGTGACCCAAAAACAAACAAACAAAATAAATAAAATACACTCACACCTTCACATTGTTAGCCCCACCTTGCTTTTTCCCTTTTGAGAAGAAATCTTGGGTGTTCTCTTTCTCCAAATGTCTTCCCTCTCCCAATCCTTCTCAGTAAGGATCTTACTTGAGCCCTTTCTAATAGCTGTTAGGGCTAGACATAAGTAGATTTTTTTTGGGAAGTGGTAGGCCACACCCCATGTCCAGGGTAGTCCTGGCTCTGTGCTAAGAAGTGAGCCCTGATGATGCCCAGGGGTTCCAGACTAAACCCTGATCTGTTGTGTGCAAGACAAGTGTTTTGCCTGCTGCACTAGCTTTCTAGCCCCACAATTCCTTTTGAGTAAGTTATTATATATAGGTAGCTTTGATTTCTTTGAATGGAGGTGAGTGCTGTGGGGCTAAGGAAGCAGAAATGTCCTTCTGCCACAGCACTGTTGATGTTTAGGTCTAGGCTAACCTTCATTGTGGTGGCAGGATGGCCCTGTACATAGGAGGTTGTTTCAGCACAACTCCAGTCTTCACTCACTCTATGCCAGCTATAACTTCTCAGTTGTGACAACCAAAAATATATTCTAATATTTTTACATGTTCCCATCAGACAAGATGCTGCACCCTCATTCCCCCGTAATGAGAACTACTAAACTAGAATGTCAGCTTTCTAAGATGTATTGTATGGTTATACTCTTTTTTGTTTGTTTGTTTGGTTTTGGTTTTTGGGCCACACCGGTGATGCTCAGGGGTTACTCCTAGCTATGCACTCAGAAATTGCTCCTGGCTTGGGGGACCATATAGGATGCCGGGGGATCAAACCTCGGTCTGTCCTAAGCTAGCATGGGCAAGGCAGACACCTTACCCCTTGCACCACTGCTCCAGCCCCGTATGGTTATACTCTTTCCCCCATCTCCTGATTTGTTTGTTTAGCTTAGATCTTCAAATAGAAATGTAAAAGTGATGGTGCTTGCCTGCAGCCAACCTTATTTGATCACAGCATCACATAGCATTACCAGAAAAGACCCCTGAACATTGCTTAGATTGACCCCTGGACCCCCAGCAAAGTATGGTTTTTGTCTTACTTGGTAGGAGGTAGCCTCTTAACATGGTAGATTTCTGAACCAGAGTGATAACTCAGTGGACTGAATGCATATTTTGCATTAGGAGGCCCGGGTTTGATCTCAAGCACCATATAATCCCCAGCACTGAGGAGTGACCCCTGAGCACAGAGCCATGAGCACCTCTGGTTGTGGCCCTAAACTAAACTAACTAAATTAAATGGTATATTCCTTAGCTCATCTTACACTACTGATTCAGAAATGTGGGAAGTGAAATCTGGAACTCCTATAAGATTCCTTTTTGTTTGTTTTTGTTTTTAGGCCATACCCAGGGCTCAGAAATTGCTCCCAGCAGGCTCCGGGGACTATATGGGATGCTGGGGATCAAAACAGGTCCATCCTGGGTCCTCCACATACAAGGCAAACACCCTACTTCTGTGCTATTGCTCCAACCCCTGGGATAATTCTTCTTACTTATACTTGTCACTCGTGGACTGAAAGTACCTCTGTATTGGTTTCTTACCTGTTCTACACCCTTGTGGGGGTGGTCCTTCTTTTACCAATAAAGGCCTCATGTCTCAGGGAGAAGTCGCTTGCAGTTCTTGGTTCCACAATTAGTGTATCTGTGTCTTTTTCTAGTGAATAAAAGCTTGTGGTGGAATTTCCTGAACCTGGTTTTTTGTTTGTTTGTTTGTTTTGTTTTGTTTTTTTTGGTTTTGTTTTCTTTTGGGGCATCACACCCAGCAGTGCTCAGAGGTTACTCCTGGCTCTGTGCTCAGAAATCGCTCCTGGCAGGCACGAGGGACCATATGGGATACCGGGATTTGAACCAATGACTTTCTGCATGAAAGGCAAACATCTTACCTCCATGCTATCTCTCCGGCCCCATGAACCTGTTTTATTCTCTTCAACCTTGCGTGGTTATTTCCTGTGCCAGCATTTGCTTCCAGACCCACATTCCCCCAATTGGTCAGGGATTGGGACATGAGGCTTCCGATTCATCAGATGATTCTTTTTTTTTTTTTTTTTCTTTTGGGCCACACCTGGCTGTGTGCAGGGGTTACTCTTGACTCTGCACTCAGGAATCACTTCTATCGGGCTCTGGGGACCTTATGGGATGCCGGGATATAACTCAGGTCAACCACATTTAAGGCAAGCACCCTACCTGCTGTGTTACCGCTCTGACTTCCATTCAAATAATTTGTATGCCCTAGGCCTGACCCTCCTGTGGTAGAACTATTGCATTACCCACTTTTTATCCTGCAAGCCTTCCTGGTGTTCTGGTTTTGTTTCCGCTCTCAGCCCCACCAAGCCAGTACAAACAGGGAGGCCTCCAGGGGTTACCAGGACAACCAGAATACAGGAAACAGTAAAGGCTCCATGCTCCCACAGACAGCAAAAACTGTGGTGCTGCTGGCTAACTTTCTCCATGGGGACTCAAAGTATGTTTCTCACTCCCTAACCTTCAACTGCCTACATGACAGACATCCAGACCAAAGCCACAGAACCTGATTTTGTAGTCTAGTGGTATGAGGGGTCTGGAATGAGTAAGATGCAGCATAGTGGATGACATGTTTATTATAATACAGATATTCAATATGATCTTAGTAATAAAGTGACTTTTATATTAATGGAACTTATATTCCTGAGGTCAGGGAGATAGTATAGGGGGTAGAAGTGTTAAGGTGTTTTACTTATATAAAACCAACCCTGATTTGATCCCTGACACAACCTATGGTTCTTTGACCAATGCCAGGAGTGACTCCCTAAGAACTGTCAGGTGTGACTCCCCTCCACAAATTACAATTTCATAAGTACTGATGAAATGGTAAACTCATTCAGATGCTTCCATAAATTTATATAATTATTATTATTATTTTTTAGTTTTTGGGTCACACCTGGCAGCACTCAGGGGTTATTCCTCACTCTACACTCAGAAATCGCTCCTGGCTGGTTTGGGGGACCATATGGGATGCCAGGATTCGAACCACGTCCTTCTGCATGCAAGGCAAATGCCCTACCTCCATGCTATCTCTCTGGCCTTATGAATTTATATAATTAATACTTGCTCCATTGGAGCTTGAGTTTTGGATATTTTGCTATGACTATGTCTTTACAATTTATTTTGGACTTAGCAAGCTTCTTCTTTTTACTGAGAGTGGTTAATCTTTAGAAAGAAGAGTAGTTGCTAAACTAGAGAGATAATACAATGGAGGTGCTTGCCTTGTATGAAGCTGACTTGGTTCGATCTCTAGAGTCCCATGTGGTTCCCTGTGCCCCACCAGAAGTTATCCCTGAATACATATAGTGGTTGTGCCCCCCCCCCCAGTGTAGTTACTAAGTAGGGAAAATGAGTTGCATTTAATACTTAATTTTAAAGCTAGTCATCCATTTTAAGGAAGAGCATCTGATTTGAAAGGCCACTAGTAAATGAACACCTGCTTCTTCTTAAATGCTTAGAAAATGTTGAACTGATCCAAAACTAGATCAGGCAGGAACATTTCTGGTTGGCCAGAACAAGAAAGAAAGAAAGAAAGAA
Source organism: Suncus etruscus (assembly GCF_024139225.1). Taxonomy (NCBI): domain Eukaryota; kingdom Metazoa; phylum Chordata; class Mammalia; order Eulipotyphla; family Soricidae; genus Suncus; species Suncus etruscus. The sequence continues at coordinate 61,860,363 of NC_064848.1, forward strand.
AGAAAGAAAGAAAGAAAGAAAGAAAGAAAGAAAGAAAGAAAGAAAGAAAGAAAGAAAGAAAGAAAGAAAGAAAGAAAGAAAGAAAGAAAGAAAGAAAGAAAGAAAGAAAGAAAGAAAGAAAGAAAGAAAGCAAAGAGAGAGAAAGAAAGAGAGAGGGAGAGAGAGAGAAGGAAGGAAGGAAGGAAGGAAAAAGAAAGAAAGAGAGAGAAAGGAAAGAAGGATGAAAGAATGAAAGAAAGAAAAGGAGGAGGAGGGAGGGAGGAAGGAAGAAAGAAAGGAAAAAAGAAAGAAAGAGAGAAAGGAAGGAAGGATGAAAGAAGTAAAGTAAGAAAGAAAGGAAAGAAAGAAAGAAGAAAGAAAAGAAAGAAGAAAGAGAGAGAAAGAAAGAGAGAGAGAAAGAGAGAGTCCATTGGGCAGGCTTGGTAACTGTTAAGAAATGTAAAGGGGGGCTGGCGAGATAGCATGGAGGTAAGGCATTTGCCTTCCATGCAGAAGGATGGTGGTTCGAATCCCAGCATCCCATATGGTCCCCCGAGCCTGCCAGGAGCCATTTCTGAGTCTAGAACTAGGAGTGACCCCTGAGCACTGCCAGGTGTGAGCCCCCCCCCCCCAAAAAAAAATAAAAGGAATGTAAAGGACTGTCCTCAGAAGAACAGTCCTTAGCTCCAGAGGTAGAATAAGGTTGGTTTTTGTTCTAAATGTTCTACATTTGCTTTTATTCTCCTAACATGGTAATACACAGAAGGGAAGAGTGAATTGTCTCCAAGAATGTCAGAATACTCCTAGATATTTCTCTCTCTCTCTCTCTCTCTCTCTCTCTCTCTCTCTTTCTTTTTCGATTTTGGGTTCACCCGGCAGCGCTCAGGGGTTACTCCTGGCTCTGTGCTCAGAAATGACTCCTGGCAGGCTCAGGGGACCATATGGGATGCTGGGGTTCTAACCACTGGCCTTCTGGATGCAAGGCAAATGCCTTACCTCCATGCTATCTCTCTGACCCCTCTCCTGGATATTTTTCTAAAAGTGTTTGAATGTGTACTGAATTTATTTTTGGTTTTTGGGTCACACCTGGCAGTGCTCAGGGGTTACTCCTGGCTCAACGCTCAGAAATCACTCCAGGCAGGCTCTGGGGACCATATGGGATGCCGGGATTTGAACCATTGTCCTGCGTGCAAGGCAAATGTTATCTCTCCAGCCCCTCCTCCCTCCTTTTTAGCTATACCTCTATTGTTATTTTTTGTCATGTGTGTATACAGTGGTGTTGACATTTATGGACTTGGTGCACACAGACATTTGTCTACCACCAAGATGTCCAGAAATCCCCATATATGCCATGTCACCCTTCATCCACCTACTCCCTTGTGTCTTGTATGTAAATATTTTTTAACATATGGGCGGGTTGAGTGAAGGAAGATAAGAAAGAGAAACATAAGGTAGGGCAGACAAAGAGAGCAGTTAGGTTTTGTGTTGCTTTCTTTCTACCTGTGCCTATACTTTTTTATGCAGACAACATGATGATAAACATTTCTATGTTACGTAACTAAGAGACTATCCATTCAGCAGCTTAGGGTCCTGCTCTTGGATAGTGAAGACTTCCTTCCCTGGTGTCTTACAGAGTATGCCCAGGGAGCCTGTGTCCAGAGACATAGTTAATATGTGCTCTGTCCAGTGATTCTCAACCTTTTCTTGTCCATATCTTTTTCTGTCAGATCTTGTTTCCTTCCTCTGACTTCCATGTCCTGCCAGCTGGCCCTTAGTCTCATGTTTAACCCTCCCTAGTGATGTAATTTTTACCTGTGGCCTTCTTGGAATATTCTAGGAGTACACAGGGAGTCTTATCATCTCTTTCCCTATTGAGAAATGCTGCTCTAACCAGGCTCTTTGCAATTGCTATTTCAGTGGGAGAAGTTTGTATTCTTTGTTTTAATCTCCCTTGTGTGTCTGGCAAAGTGCCAGATAAACGGAACCTCTGTCTGTGATTCCTTAGCTGAAGCACTTCTAATCCTTTACAAGCTACTCTTTGCTGTGTGATGGAGTAGGAACCTCATTCCAAAAAGGGGCACTGATCTGTATAGAAAAATTAATCTTGGACAGCACACAACCAGTGATAAGGCAGAACAGACTGTGACATAGCAGTACAGGTTAAGAAAATAAGGATCTTGGGGCCTGGAGTGATAGTACAGTGGGGAAGGTGTTTGCCTTGCATGCAGCCAACCCAGGTTCAATACTGGCATCCTACATGATCCACTGAGCCTGCCTGGCCCACTGATTCCTGAATGCAGAGCAGGATTAGTCCCTGAGTGCTGCTTGGTGTGATCCAAAAACAAACAAACAAAAAACAATAAAAGAAAGGAAAAGAAAGTAAAGATTCCATGCCCCTGTTCTGAAATCATTTATGTTGCCTTGGTTAAAGCAGACCAGTTTTTGTTGTTGTTGTTGAGGGAGGGGGGGCATACCTAGGTGCCACATGTAAGGCAACTTTCCTAACTGCTATGCTATTGCTCCGACCCTAGATTTGTTTTTGTCTTGTACATGAATCTTTTTGCCAATTAGAATTCAACTGATGGGGCTGAAGCATAATATAGCAGGCCAATCTGGATTTGATCCCCAGTGCCCCATATAGTCCCCTGAGCATCAGGTATAATTTCTGAACACAGAACCAGGAATAAGTCCTGTGTACTTTCAGGTATGGCGGGAAAAAAAAAAAAAAGAGGAAAAGGGTAAAAAAAGAGTTCATTGATTGCTAGCTCTTGACTAGTATAATAAACACTAGTATATTTGAACACTAACACCAATAAAGTATTCTTATAATATGCTTTTTGTGTGTGTTTGCATGTGAGGAAACATAAAAATGAATTTCTGAAGATGGAGAGCTAGTACATCAGCTAGGGCACTTATCTTGCATGTGGTCAACCTGGATTCATCCCCAGAACTCCCTATGGTCCCTTGAGCTCCACTAGGAGTGATCCTGAAGTGCAGAGACAGGAGTAAGACCTGAGTGCCACTGGGTACAACAAATCCAAAAGAATTTCCTTTTAGTCTACAAAGGAAATAGTAATGTGTAAGCCATTACTATATACATGACTTTGGGATGACCCAATGAAAGGTGGAAAAATGTTTCAGCAAAGAAAATAGCATGTGTGAAGGTGAGAGAGATGAAAGGAATGAGGTTTTGTGTAACTATAGAAGAGACGGGAGGGAAGAGACATGATGAGACAAGGAAGAGATTAAGGATTAAGGAAACCTACTACAAAAGTGTCGTTTCTCCTTTTTTTTTTTTTTACTTTTATTTAAAGAAAATGCATCACATGATTGACACAGTTGACCATAGTGCATTTGTTTACAGATAAGTGAGAGCAAAGTTATTTAAAAAATAATAGAAAGAAAAAAGAAAAGGAAAAGGAAATCAAAAAGAAAGAAAAATTGATGTACAATGGCAAGCTAATTTGTGAAAATTATTGTATCGCCAAAGAAGTTATTAATATAATGGCTGAAGATTTAGTAAACTCTTGTTAGCTATCCATTCTGTTAAATTGGTGTGTTCCTATAGGGATGACAGAATCAAACAAATGAAAGTCTAAGAATTCAAAGCACTATTGTAGCTTTTGTGGGTTATGTTCTCAGCTGCCAATCCTCTGAGAAGGGGGATACAAGGGGAGGGTTCCACACTTGCTCCAAAACAGCTGTGGTGATATCAGTCCAAATATCAGTATGCCTGAAGTTTGGTCAGATTGGTGTCCCTTGGGTTGCAATCTCAATTCCTTGAACTTTCCTTAAGAGTAGAGTGTTTGCATAGAAGGAAGGAAGGAAGGAAGGAAGGAAGGAAGGAAGGAAGGAAGGAAGGAAGGAAGGAAGGAAGGAAGGAAGGAAGGAAGGAAGGAGGGAGGGAGGGAGGGAGGGAGGGAGGGAGGGAGGGAGGGAGGGAGGAGGGAGGGAGGGAGGGAGGGAGGGAGGAGGAAGAAGGAAGGGCCAGAGAGATAGCATGGAGGTAAATCAATTGCCTTGCATGCAGAAGTGAAGCCTCATCCCCTCATTCTTCTAGGTAACTTGACCTTACCTGCAAGACCCCGCCCATTCCTGGGAGGGGTCTTGGAAAAGGTAGATAAGGCTTTAACCAGAGGGGATTAGTCGCTTTTTGGTCTTTTGCCAGCGTGGAGGTCAAAGGGAAGATGGCTGAAAGGAGTTAAGATGCAGGGCTAGCTAAGAATGGCTGAATGCTTAAAAGGTTATGATATAGGCCACACATGTGGTGGATAGGGCATGAATAAAGTTGATGCTTCCTGATGCCTGTCTCTGGATAAGTCTAATTCCGCCATTCACCTAAATCTGGGACCCATCAACTGAATGGGGATTTCGGAGCCACGTGGCCTGGGATGGCAGAGAAAAATCCCTCCATCCATCCACCTCTATCCAGCAACCATCGCTAATTATTTAATTCTACACAGAAGGATGGTGGTTTGAATCCCGGCATCCCATTTGGTCCCCCAAGCCTGCCAGGAGCAATTTCTGAGCATAGAGCTAGGAGGAACCCCTGAGCGCTGCCCGGTGTGACCCAAAAACCAAAAACCAAAAGAAAAAGAAAGAAAGAAAGAAAGGAGGGAGGGAGGAAGGGAGAGAGAAAGAGAGAAAGAGAGAGAAAGAGAGAGAGAAAGAGAGAGAGAGAAGTGGGGAAATGGGGCTGAAGTGGTGGCTCCAGCGGTAGGGCTTCTGCCATGAACGCATTAACCTAAGATGAACCGCAGTTCATTCCCCCAGTGTCCCATTTGGTCCATCAAGCCAGGAGTAATTTCTGAGCGCATAGCCAGGAGTAACTCCTGAGCATCACCGGGTGTGGCCCCCTCAAAAAATAGAAAAAGAGAGAGGGAGAGAGGTGGGTTGAGAGGGAGGGAGGGTTTCTCCTAAGCATCTTGGGATACCTATAAAGGGTTCCAGAGAGGAGTGACTTTGGCCAGCACTGTATTCTGACTGTGACTTTCTTTTTTAAGTACTGTCCATCAATGTTGGAGATGTAGGATACTGGAGATCTAGTGTGTGGGATGCTAAGGATTAAACCTCAGTTGGCTGCCTTTAAGGCAAATGCCATACTTGCTGCACTATTGCTCCAGCACCCCTGGCTGTGTGTTTGAAAGTGGACTAAAGAGGATTAACATTCCTGGCAGAAGTCAAGTTAGGGACTATTACTTTGGTGAATAAGTTAGAACCAAGGTGAAGGTTCTAACCTGGCTTGGGGAACCATATGGGACTCCGGGAGATCAAACAGCAGTCGGTCCTAGGTTAGGGCAAGCAAGGCAGATGCCTTAAAGCTTTGCACCACCTATCTGGCCCAACCAGGAGCGATTTCTGAGCGCATAGCCAGGAGTAACCCCAGAGCATCACTGAGTGTAGCCCACCCCCTCCCCCCAAAAAGAATCTAATGGCTAGAGCAGTGGGGAACTGAACACATCTGAGACCATGTTTGTTTTGCTTTAGATATATCCATTGAGGGCCAGAGAGATAGCATAGAGGTAGGGCATTTGCCTCGCATACAGAAGGATAGTGGTTCAAATCCTGGCATCCCATATGGTCCCCCGACCCTGCCAGGAGCAATTTCTGAGCATGGAGCCAGGAGTAACCCCTGAGCGCTGCCGGATGTGACCCAAACAAACAAACAAACAAAAAACTCAGATATGTCCAGTGAGATTTGAAGAGGGAGAGGGAGAAATCAAGGGTGACTGACATTTTTAATGTTAGTTTGTAGGTGGTTAGTTTGTGTAGTGTGGAGTAAAGAGAACATTGAGTTGGGAAAATGTTTAGGGGAAATCATACATCTGGTTTTAGAAATTTAATTAGAAGTGCTTGTATATATTACTTTAGAGTTGACAGAAATGGAGGGTGATTCATTCTTGGCATGCAGGCATGACTCCTGGAGTTAGGAGTATAATTGTTTTTTTAAAAAAAATTGAGCAGCAGAAAATAAAAAGCTTGGGGCTGGCGAGGTGGCGCTAGAGGTAAGGTGTCTGCCTTGCAAGCGCTAGCCAAGGAAGGACCATGGTTCGATCCCCTGGCGTCCCATATGGTCCCCCCGAGCCAGGGGCAATTTCTGAGCGCTTATCCAGGAGTAATCCCTGAGCATCAAGCGGGTGTGGCCTGAAAAACCAAAAAAAAAAAAATTAAATGAACATCAGCCAATGCACAGGTAAAGATGGAAGTGTCAGTAAGAGACTGAGAAAGAGGTGTTAGAGAGACAACACAAAAGGTTGGAACAGATAGATGATTTACATACAGGGGCCCTGGGTATGTCCCCCCTCCCCACTCCACTACAGGTTACCTGAACTTTTGTAGGTATGGTCCCAAAACAAACAAATAAATGAAAAGAGTACTGAGAAAGAGCTGGCAGGTGATTGGAAGAAACCTGGGTGGTGTGATAGGAGGAATATGCAACATGTGCCCTGTTTGCCGTAGGACAGTGCCAGCACTTTCAACTGCCCTCTTGGTAGAAGGGCCCCTTTGTAGCTCCCAGCCTATTCTCAGGTTCTTCCTAAAAAGATCAAGATGGCAGAATATCAGGACAGGAGCATGGACTCAGAGGAAGGAGAAGTGCTCACAGACAAGTGTAGTGGTTCATGGGGATCTGAGCGAATCCCAGTCAATGGATTAAAACTACCCTATAACTTATTTATTTGCTTATTTCTCATCACTGTAGAAACTGACCTTTGTGCTTCTCTTTCAGTTATTCTGTGTTTTTGTTTTTGGGTCACACCGGCAAGCTCAGGGGTAACTAACTACTGGCTCCACACTCTGAAATCTCTTCTGGGAGGCTGGAGGACCATATGGAATGCTGGGATTCGAACCACCATCCTTCTGCATGTAAGGCAAACACCCTACCTCCATGCTATCTCTCCAGCCCTTTCAGTCACTCTGAATCTGATGGCAGTCCTTCGCTTGGTATTTAATCTTGGCCTTCATTCAGCTCATTCTCCCTTTCTGATGGAGTAACATCTGTCAAGGGCTATACGTATGCAGCTATCTAATACCCCCAGCCCCTAAATGAGCTTGCTTAGGCCCTACTCTTGCAGTCAGAATGGAACCTGACTCTCTAGTCCTAGGTATCATGGGATGCTTTCTTGATTCCTTCTAAGAATCTCAGTGGTGTTGACTTTAGAAGTTCTGTCCTTCTCAAGGATCTCCTCTCTTCTTGTTTGAAGAGAGTTTCTTTTTATTTTATTTTATTTATTTTTGTTAGGAGGAGCACACCTGGCAGTGCTTAGGGGTTACTCCTGGCTCTGTATTCAGGAATCACTCCTGAAGAACTTGGAAACCATTTGGTATGACAGGGATCAAATCCTGGTTGGCTGTAAGGCAAGTGCTGCCTCAACTACTGTACTATCTCTCTGGCCCGTCATTTTTTTTTTTAATGGAAGAGTAATTGGGAAATTGGGCCATACTTGGCAATGCTCAGAAAATACTCCTGGATCTATGCTCAAGGGTCATTCCTGAAGTTACACAGGGGACCATGTACAATGCCAGGGATCCAACCAGTCAAGTGTCTTAAACCCTTTACTACCTCTCTGGCCTTGAAGCAGATATTAAGGCTTGTTACTATCTCTCTGGCTCTTTCTTAGCTAGATGTTGAGGCGGTTCTCCTCATCAGTGAAATTTGGCCTTTCTGTCCACCATCCCTGGCTAGTATCTGGGCAAGTTCTGGTTCACAGCCATCAGGCTTTTAACGACCCTTTTCTTGCAATAGTATTCTACAGCATTTTCAATGACGAGTGTTTCATCCTGTAAGGATTAGCTAACATATAACAAAAAATGACAGTCTTCCGATTACAAGAGTCTGGAACTGTTTTATGTATTGGCTCTGAAAGATACCTGAAGTTCTTTGCTTGCTTCAGGATATATGATTAACATATCTTGAGTCTAAATAGTGCATGACCCTATAAGGTCTTTAGTATTCTCTGTCTCTTCCTGTTTCTCTATCTCTGTCTCTCTGTCTCTGTCTCTCTCTCTTACTCATTCTCTCCTTTTTTTGGGGGTGGGGTTTGCACCACACCCGGTGATGCTCAGGGGTTACTCTTGGCTATGCACTCAGAAATCCTGGCTTGGGGAACCATATGGGATGCCGGAGGATTGATCTGCGGTTTGTCCTAGATTATCGCATGTAAGGCATATGCCTTACCCCTTGTGCCACTGCTCCGGCCCCTGTCTCCCTCTTTTTCAGCAGACAAAAATTCTTGCTTAAAATAGGAATGGAGAAATTAGATTTTTCTTGAAACTGGGCTCATAAGACAGATAAACCATCAAAAACATTAAAAATGGGGCCAGAGTAATAGCACAACAGTAGAGCATTTGCCTTCCATGCGGCTGACCTGGGACCAACCTGGGTTCGATTCCTTGGCATCCCATATGCTCCCCCAAGTTTACCAGTAGTGATTTCTGAGTGTAGAGCCAGGAGTAACTGCTGAGTACCACTGGGTGTGGCCCACCCCCAAAGTAAATAAATAACACAATTAAAAAAAACAACATTAAAATAAAGATATGGGGCTTGAGTGATACCACAGGGAATAGGATGTTTGCCTTGCACATGGCCAACCTGGGTTCAATCCCCAGTATCCCATATGGTCCCCTGAGCCTGTCAGGCATGACTCTTGTGCACAGAGTCAGGAGTAACCCCAGACCATAACCGCATATGGCTCAAAACCCAAAAATCAAACAAACAACAATAACAACAACAAAAATAAAGATATGAAGTACTGGAAAGATAGTACAGAGGTTGAGACATTTACCTTGCCTGTAGCTGACCCCAGGCCAATGGATGACTCCTGAACACAGAACCAGGAATAAAACCTGAGCACCACTGGGTGTGGCTCCAAAACAAACAAAAGGATGTGATTAATATAATATGTCCTTTGTTCATATGAGTTTAAAAATGTAGATCTAAAGTCTTTGAAAAAACTTTTTGTTGACCAATGATTTCATTTACTTATTTTCTTCCTTTGCCAGGCAAGGTATGACACTATTAGCTTGAATATTTTAAACATATACTTTGCTGGTTTCTTTCTATTTATATATTTTTATTTTGTTTACTTTAAGGGAGTGGGTGGGGAGGAAGGAGTTCTTTGCTATTGATGACAACATGCCTTCCTCAGATCCTTGAAGCAATCTTTTCCTTGGTGAGTGGCACAGTAAAATTCTAATCATTACTGTTGTGTAATATCCTAATACTTATTTATATATGTGGCAATGGTAGCATACATCACCACACCCAGTGAAATCAGGTCATGGTCTCCCTAAAAGCAGAGCAGTCATTGAGGGGATAGGCAATGTCATGACTATTCATGAACTCACCAAGGAAATGAATATAGAATGAAGAATGTTGAAAGCTGAGGATAGGGCCTTGGGCTAGGAAAACCCACAGTTGGGAGGAGGAATTGAATCTTCATCAGTAGGAGATCAGTGGCTGTCAATGTGGAGGGGTTGACTAGGAGAATGAGTTATGGTAGGAGTTTTGGTAAGAATTTTCAAGAAGAATATGTTGGTCAAAACTGTTGAGTATCACAGTCTTCTGATTCAGATTGTCTCCTCATTCCTCGTACATGCAATTGGTATTTTCTCTTTTGTGACCTTGTCAGGTAAGGAAGAAAACTTTTAAATGTCTTTCATTTAAAAAATAAAAAATCGGGGCCGGAGAGATAGCACAGCCATAGGGCGTTTGCCTTGCAAGCAGCCAATCCAGGATGGATGGTGGTCCCCTGTGCCTGCCAGGAGTGATTTCTGAGCACAGAGCCAGGAGTAACCCCTGAGCGCTGCCGGCTGTGACCCAAAAACAAAATACAAAAATGAAAAATTGCTTACTCTGGATTCAGCATTAAAGTCAAAATAATATATAATAATAGAGAGAAATATTAAACTGGAACTTAATTTTTCTTTTCCTTTTTTTTAATAAAATATTTAAGCACCATGATTACAAACATGATTGTAGTTGGGTTTCAGTCATAAACAGAACACCCCCTTTCCTACCACCAATGCCCCCCACGCCTGTATTCGAGACAGGCATTCTACTTCTCTCTTTTTTTATTTTTTTATTTTTTTGGTTTTTGGGTCACACCTGGCAGTGCTCAGGGGTTATTCCTGGCTCCAGGCTCAGAAATTGCTCCTGGCAGGCACAGGGGACCATATGGGACACCGGGATTCGAACCGATGACCTCCTGCATGAAAGGCAAACGCCTTACCTCCATGCTATCTCTCCGGCCCCGAATTCTACTTCTCTTACTCGTTAACATTGTCATGCTAGTTGTTAGTGTAGTTATTTTCCTAACTGCACTCACCACTTTTTGTGGTGAGCTTCATATCTTGAGCCGGTCTTTCCAGTCCTTATCTCTGGGAATTATTTCAATGTCTTTAATTTTTCTTAAAACCCATAAATGAGTGAGACTATTTTGTGTCTATATCTCTCTCCCTTTGACTAATTTCACTCAGCATAATAGATTCCATGTACATCTATGTATAGGAAAATTTCATGACTTCATCTCTCCTGATGGTTGCATAATAGTCCATTGTGTATATGTACCACAGTTTCTTTAGCCATTCATCTGTTGAAGGGCATCTTGGTTGTTTCCAGAGTCTGGCTATTGTAAATAGCATTGCAATA